>NC_134086.1:64846067-65150117 GCF_000715075.1 Nicotiana tabacum | reverse complement strand
TCTAGAATTACCTCAACTGAATTTACTTACTTTTTCGGAAATTAAGTACTCAAAGGCTGATATTCATCATCAATAGGATTTTCAGCTAGGTGATCCACCAAGGCTTGAGCTTTCATTGCCGTGCGGGTGACATAGACTATGTAAAACTCGGTGAGCAGGATTTGCTATTTTGCTAACCTCCTCGTGGGCATTGACTTTTGGAATATGTACTTTAAAGGATCCAATTTGGTTATGAGATAGGTGGTATAAGCCAACAAGTAATGCCTAAGCTTCTGAGCGACCCAAGTTAAGGCACAACAAGTTCTTTCCAACAAAGTGTATTTGGCTTCATAACTAGTGAACTTCTTGCTCAAATAGTATATGGCTTGTTCTTTCTTCCCGGTCACATCATGTTGCCCGAGAACACATCCAAAAGAATTCTCCAACACTGTCAAGTATAAGAACAAAGGCCTTCTAGGCTTGAGTGGAACCAACACTGGAGGATTTGACAGATATTCTTTGATTTTGTCAAAAGCTTCTTGACATTCATATGTCCATCGAATCACTGCATCTTTCTTCAATAGCTTAAATATGAGCTCACACAAGGAAGTCAACTGAGCAATGAACCTGCTAATGTAATTCAACCTTTCCAGCAGACTCATAACTTCTTTCTTGGTTCTCGGAGGGGGAAAATACTGAATAGATTTTATCTTTGTTAGATCTAGTTCGATGCCCCTCCGACTGACTATAAACCACAAAAGTTTCCCAGATGGAACTCCAAATTCACGTTTAGCTGGATTTAACTTCAAGTCATACTTATGTAGATGCTCAAAGAACTTTCTCAGATCCCGCACATGGTCGTCCTGCATTCTGGATTTAATGATCACATCATCCACACACACCTCGATTTCCTGGTGCATCATGTCGTGAAAGATGGCAGTCATAACTCTCATGTAAGTTACCCCGACATTCTTTAAACCAAACAGTATGACCCTTTAATAGTAAGTACCCCAAGGTATGGTGAAAGCTATCTTTTCTGTGTCTTCTTCATCCATTAGGACCTAATGATACCCCGCGTAACAATCCACGAAAGACTATATCTCATGTTTGGTACAATTGTCAACAAGGATGTGGATATTTGGTAATCAAAAGTTGTCCTTGGGGATTGCTTTGTTCAAATCCCGATAATAAACACACACTCGGGGTTTCCCATCTTTCTTAGGCACTAGGACCACATTAGCCAATCATGTGGTGTATCAGACCACTCGGATCTCACCTGCTTTCAACTGTTTGGTGACTTCTTCTTTGATCTTATCACTGATATCCGTTTTAAACTTCCTCTATTTCTGTTGGACAGGGGGATAACCGGGGTAAGTTGGCAACTTGTACACCACTAAATTAACGCTCAGTCCTGGCATATCATCATAGGACCAGGCAAACACGTCTTTGAATTCGAACAAAAGTTGGATCAATGCATCCCTAATCCTTTCATCAGCGTGAATGCTTATCATGGTTTCCTGGACCTCTTCCGAACTACCCAAATTAACCGACTAAGTTTCATTTAAGTTTGGCTTAGGCTTTTCTCAAATTGTTCTAGTTCTCGGTTTATTTTCCTAAAAGCCTCATCTTCATCATATTATGGTTCTTGATTCATTATTTCATAATTAGACAGCGTGTTAGGATATGGGCATGAAGTCCACAAATATGTCATGTTATTTAAGTCCACATTATTAGAACTGAAAAGAGAGATAAGAAAAATAACAAAAATCAGAAAGAACAAAGAAAAAGATTCATAGATGATGAAATATTGATTTCATTTCATTGTATTTGAATATAAAAAGGTTTACATCAGAATTTAAAAGACAATAAACTAAAAACACTTGAGTTACACCCTTAAATAACTTGGAATGCAGAAAAGATGGCAAGACCAAACTACCGGGATTCCCACCTGACTGGGAATGAAGTAGCCTTCCAATTTTGAAGTTTGGCATTTGGCCCCATATACTGCACCTCAGCAGTGCTTGAGCCTTCACCCAGCTAGACCATATGGGACTCATACAACATTCGTTTCATCGGGACACCAAGGCCAAGGCACCTCCTTCTTCCTCTTCTTCTTCTTCTTCTTCTTCTTCTTCTTCTTCTTCTTCTTCTTCTTCTTCTTCTTCTTCTTCTTCTTCTTCTTCTTCTTCTTCTTCTTCTTCTTCTTCTTCTTCTTCTTCTTCTTCTTCTTCTTCTTCTTCTTCTTCTTCTTCTTCTTTTACACTATTCTAGCGAGATATGGGACCGGATGAGGCAGAACCCACCCATCGTTCTTATGTTTATTAGCCTATTTTACGTCGGCTTCTATAGCTCAGAAACCGACATCAAAGAAGTTCTCACTAGCAGTTAAAATGATGGGCTCTGTAATGCCTTGCAAAGATGCCCTAAGCCCTTTTTCGGGCTTGTAGCCCTGTTTGATCATTTCACTGGTGACAATGATTGACACGTTTGACAATAAGGGTTAAGGACATGGGGTTCCTTCCTCTCACTGGTCTGCGACCACGATCTCAAAAGCTTGGTAGACTATGTGCTCGCTACCTTCTCTAGACACTAGATATGGGACTGACGGGTCCCTATAAATTGATTGCTCATCTTCTTTGTGGACCACTATTTCTTGGTTTTCATGTTCAAACTTAACCATTTGGTAGAGCATAGAGGGTACGTCTCCTGCAGCATGGATCCAAGGCCTTCCTAGGAGAAAATTGTAGGAGGTGTCCATGTCCAAAACCTGAAATGTTACTTCGAAATCCATATGGCCGATGGTTAAGATCAAATCAATCTCCCCTATCGTATCCCTCTTGGCACCGTCAAAAGCACATACACAAATATTGTTGGGTCTAATCCTGTCAGTCCCAATTTCCATTTTCTGTAATGTTGAGAGAGGGCAGACGTCAACCCCAGATCCGCCATCCAACATAACTCTTTCCATGTAGTATCCTTCACACCTGACAATCAAATGAAGAGCTTTGTTGTGGGTAGCCCTTTCCAGAGGCAAGTCATTTCGGCTGAATGACATCCTGTTGACTTCAAAAATCATTCTACCATTCTTTCCAATTGCTCAACCGTGGTCTCGATCGGAACATATGCTTCATTGAGCGTTTTTAACAGCACTTTCTGATGCTCATTCGAGCTTATCAGCAGGGACAAAAGTGAGACCTGAGAGGGGGACTTTCTGAGTTGATCAATCATGGTGTAGTATGAGGTTTTCATTTTTTGGAAGAATTCATTTGCCTTTTCAGCACTGACTGGCTTTTTAAGCGGAAAACGCTTCTGTTTGGTCTTGTTCAATTCTTCTAAGTTGAGGTACTTTCCAGATGGGTTCGTTTCATTCACTTCCCCCATGATTTCTTTTCCCTTCTATGTTACCACTGCTTTATTATAGTTCTAGGGGACGGTAGTGGGGTCTTTCATGGGATTCTATGGTGCATGGCTGATAACCACGACCTCAGTCAGCCTGGGTGAAACTATCGCCCCCCGCGCCACATAAGTCTCCTTTGGTACGTACATCTTTGGTACCTCTAGTGTAACCTTGTTTTTCTCAAACCTTTTGGGAGGACTCAACACAAACTGTTCTTTTTTTAGGGCCCTGAGAATATAGAGAATGACATCTTTAGGGGGTTCCGACCTTGTCTTGGTTTCCACAACCTTTTTTATGCTTTGAGGAGTGGAATTGCTTTTATTCTCATCCTTAGCTGGCTTAGCTGCCGCTTTGGGATTCTTTTCAACATCGACAATAACAATGATAGCTTTCAAAGCTGGGTCGAACTCTCTGTCCTCGCAAATCATCCCAATAACTGGCTTGTTGTTGTGAACTGGCAATGGGTTATTAGTTACATTGGGAACCTCCTCATCCCTCAACTCTACCCACTTTTGTTCTATCAGGTTCTTGACCGCTCTCTTAAGGGTCCAGCAATCTTTAGTGTTGTGCCCTTCTACCCCTGAATGATAAGCGCATCGAGTACCTGGTCGGTAGGAGGGTGACTCTGGGTTTTTCCTATTTGGAGGTACGGGCTGCAACAAACCCATTTGGATCAACTTTGGGAAAAGGCTGGAATATAATTCACCGATGGGTGTGAAGTTGGTTTTTCTGGGTGGTTCACATGCATGGGCATTATAAGGAAAATTATTCTATGGTGGACGGGGATTATATAAAGCTTGGTAAGGAGGGTTATTTCTAGAAGGTGGAGCTTGGTTCTGGTTATAGTGTTGTTGTAGCCGAGCATATGGTTGGGCATTCATTACTACATAAGGCTGAGGAGTCATGGCGTATGCCACATCTTGGTGAGGGTAGTAATGTTGTGGGGTGCTTGAAGAGAAATCAAAGTAACCTTGGGGTTGACGAGGGTTTCTCAGACTTAAGGCCATCATTGCAACTTCTTCTTTCTTTTTTCGTTTTGCTGCAGCCCCTAACCCGCTCTAAATTGCTTGAGAGGTTGCTCTTATAGCTGACTCGCTCAGGATGTGACCCATTTTCAAACCATTCTCTACCATTTTCCCAATCTTTATGGCTTCTACAAATGGCTTACCCATAACAGACATCATGTTCTAGAAGTAATCAGTTTCTCGGGCTAGCAAGAAGACACTAACCATCTCGGTCTCATCCATTGGGGGTTTCACCCTGGCAGCTTGTTCACGCCACTTGATAGCATACTCTCGGAAGCTCTGAAGGCTTCTTTTTGAAATTGGACAAAGAGTTTCTATCCAGAGCTATGTCTATGTTGTACTGGAACTGTCTGACAAAGTCTCGGGCCAAGTCATCCCATATGTACCAGTGGAAGATGTCTTGGTCCATATACCATAAGGATGCAATTTCGGCTAAACTCTCCCCGAAGTAAGCCATCAAGAGTTCTTCTTTTCTGCCCGCTTCTCTTAACTGATTGCAATACTTTTTTAGGTGGGCTATGGGGTCTCCAAATCCGTCATACTTTTCAAACTTGGGAGTCTTGAAACTGATGGAAAAATAAACATGGGGGAACATGCACAAGTCAGCGAAGGAGACACTCTTCTGGCCACTCAGGCCTTGTATGTTCTTGAGACTTTGTTCTATGCTTTTTTATTTTTCGAGTGATCTCTTCTTGCTCGAGATTCTTTATAGTTCTGTCTTGTCCTGTGGTAAACTCATACCGAGGTTGTTGAGGGTAGGATTTTAGGGTGACATGAGCCGTGTCCGATTGAAATGGTGGTATTTGGAAAGTAAAGGATGATTGCTCAAAGCTTGGCCTGGGGAATGTTGGTTGTGCCGTAGCCAAGGTTGGTGGTGTAGTGAATATGTTAGAAGACACTCCCGAAATCAGTTCTTGGGGGCAAACCTTAGAAGGCATTCCGGTGAAGTGGGCGGACATAGTGGGGTATTCGAATGGGGTGGCCGGGTAGTTTATAGGGATGTTGGAGGTTCCACTTGTTATGGGAATCAGTAAGGAAAACCAGGTATTGCACTAGGCGACTCTCTACCATTAGACCAAACGTCCCACATTTCCAACATGCGGAGGCGCAATGTCCTGTTCTCCTCAGCAGTTGCTGACTTTGACGTCGGGATAACCGACAATGGGCTATCCTCTGAGGGGGTAATTGTTGGTAGATGACTATCTGACGTCATTTCAACACTTCATTTGGATCTTGTAAAGTAAGGGTGTGAAGTCAGGTTACCACAAAAGCAACCACCTAAAAAACAGAACCTGTTCTCAGTAGCATACACAACAAACTAGTTAGTTTGAGACAATTAACACATAGGGAATCACACGTTGAGAAATGCAATGTACCTAAACAGCTAAATGTTTTCCTATATGTTTTACAATGGTTGCGTGTCTCATCACGACTTTTGTGACCTTCCAGATCTTTGAATGTTTTCTTTTCTTTTACACTTTTTATTATTTGCTCTCTTTTCTTTGCACTCTCTATTTTGCATTATTTTCTCTCTTATTTTTATTTTCTCTCTTCATCATTTTCTTGTGTCCTCTTTTCATCATTTTCTCTCTTATTCGAGTTATATATAGCTATGACCGGATCCAATGGGGATGCCTACGTATCACGATGCCGCGTGAATCAGATCATTGCGTAGTTTAGGGGATAAATGCGAAATAAAAGAAAGAAAAAGTTTTTTTGGTTTTTCAAATTTTCATTTAAATAAAAATTCTCATTTTCTCTATTACAAAGACTCCATCGTACATACTTTAGAACTAAAAAGAACAAACAGACTCAAAGTAGACTAACAGACTCTAAAAGAAAACTGAAATATAGACTCGAAAAGAAAAATCAGGAGTACATAAGTGCCTCCAACACTACTCTAGAGGCCCGCAGGACATCAGTTGATCTCGACGTGGGCCTACGTGCAAGATCTCCTTGGAGGCGATCCAGGTCATCCAATATCTGGCGAACAAAAGTCAACACTGCGGCAAAGAAAGTGGATCTAGTCATATCCTCACACTCATAGCATTTCATGACGATATAGTCACCAATTCCTCTAATCCTTTCTCTAATGTTGCATTTCTCTTGGAGCAGGCACCCAATTTGTTGGGATCTAGCTTCCAGAACTTGGGTGTCATTATGGATTTGCTCTTGCAACTGTTGCATGTCCTCTTCCAGTGGAGACATTAATGCATAACAATGTTCCCTCTCTTCCTTGAAATTCTTTGTTTGTTGAGCCATTTCATTCTCGAGGGTAGTTAGCTTTTCTTTAGATTTGTGACCTCTCTATCATATTTTCCTTTTAGTTGCTGAACATACTCTGCCTGTCCTTCTACGTTCTTCGCCAACTTTGCCCGTGCTCTTGCCAGTCTACATTCAGACTTTTACAAATCTGTCCCATACTCACATACTTTCCGCCTAAGACCGTTTATAAGTCTTTCATCTGTTTGGCTCCTTCCCGGGTTTGCAACAGCTATCTTCATCCTTTGAATCTGGGCTCGGAGGGCTTCATTTTCTCGGTCCAACTTTTTCTTCTCTCCTTCATCAACAGAGGCCTACACACTACTATCAAATTTAAGATCTCTGATTTGCCCTTCTAATTTGCTTATTGTGGCCCTATAGCTTTTCTCATTTGCCAACCAATTCCATTGTTCTTATGCCCCATCAGTGAATTGTTGTACGTGGTGCCTTTATGCGGTCCGTTCAGGCTCTTGATGGGCTTGAACCCTTTTACCATAGTAGGTCGTGTAGCTAGGCTCTACCTCACCCTTGGCCAATTCCCGTACTTGAGTTTATAGCTCCAAAAACCTACTTTGATGCCAAATCTGGCGAACCTTTTCTTTCGGAAATGCAGCTTTTGGACCTAGTTCAATGACTTGTCCAGCTGGCGTAGAACCCTGTGTGGAGCATACGGCTGAATACTCTGAAGACCCATTAACAAAAGAAAGCACACTCCGGCCGACATAAAGATAACTTTGTTGACCAGGAGCCAACAGAATGTCCACTCAATTTTGCTTGCAGTCAAGGAAATCAAATGTGCAAACCATGCCTTTGTACCTTTTGGAAACTCATGACCATTCACCCAGTTTTCGTGCTCTTCAATGCAGTTAAGACCAGTCAGACCATAATTCATGTACCCCGGACGACGACAAAGATGTTCTTCCATCCAGAGTTGTAAAAACATGTTACAACCTTCAAAAAACTTTCCCCCAACTCGACAAACAGTTAAAGCTCGGTAAATTTCTGCCATGACCATTGGTATAATAGTGCCATTAGCCTTTTTGATCATGAAATCAGCCACTCCTACGAGCCCCAACTCTATATGTCCATCACTCCTTGGACAGATTAGGATGCCTAAGAATGCCACTACAAAGGCTAGTCCCCGACGTACTTGCCATTTGCCTTTATTCCCTTGATGACTTAAACCGGTATCTGGAGCCTCAAAATCGTTGGCATCCCCATAATGGCGGTATAGAAAGTAGAATGTACAAAATCCTTCAGCCAAATTTCCATCTTTGACTTCCCGACTAATACTCAGAAGGTCCAGAAACTTGTGAGGAGTTACAACTCTTGGTGCCACTAGGTATCGGCTCCTGAGATTCCCATTAAGGCCAGCATAGGCCGCTATCCCCTCAAGTTTAAGGGTTAACTCAAAATTAGAGAAATGGAACACATTATGCATCGGGTCCCAAAACGGTATCAGAGCTTCAATTATGTCCACCCTTAGTTTAATCTTCAAGAGACCAGTGAGCCCGCCTAAAGCTTTTATCACATCACCTCTGATGACCTCCCCCAGGTTATTCCACCATATATGGAGTCCTATCGGGATTTCCTCTACAACTTTGAAAGGTTCTTTTTCAATAGTGCTCATCTTGCACATTTATTTAAAGTGATTGGTTAAAAACCCATGCTTTATTTTGACCCAAAAAAGAAGATTATTATTTTTTGCCAAATTGCGACTCAAACAAAGCACCTTTACAAATACGGCCCTTCAGCACTTCAGGAAGGAAGAATTTAGGGCTGTATTTGCTAATTGGCCAAATATTTGAAAAAAGACCATAGGTGGCCATTCTTGCAAAAACAACCTTCCGGTGCCCTATCGGGACTTTTCTGGCTATTTAGATAAAAACGGCATCACCTAACTTTATTTATGACACAAATGACAATATTTCATATTTTTGGGTTACTTTTTCAAAAATGGGGTTGGACCCGATGAGGGTTGCCTATGTATCCCACATCCAATGAGAATCAAACTTGCGTAGTTCGGGAATTTTGACGCAACAGAAAAACATGAAGTATTTCAATTTTCCTTTTTTCTCTTTCTTTTTCAAAATTTCAGCGCAGTTTCGGTATATTTTGTACACCAGATTTTTTAAAAAGGGCAATTATCTCTCTCATATCTCAATTTGGTTTATTCTAACTTTTTCCCCTTATTTTAGAGACCGGTTAACATGCAATCCGAAGCAAATAAGAGTACAAGTAGCAAGTAACATGCATCAGGATGGTCTTTTTATTTCGGGTACACCTCTCCTAGACGGACCCAACCCCTGTGTTGAGTCCCAAAAGTCAAATGCACGTGATACAAACAAGCGTTCATACTAGGGATCTGGCATGAGGCTATGTTATTCTAGGTTTAAAACCTGGGTGTATTATTCTAGACCTGGCTTACCCGAGTGGACATCTTGAGCCGGGAGGGGGGCAGCATACCGAGAATACAGAAGCTTCACTGGCTTTGCAACTTGTCCGAACGTCATTCTAAAATTGGGATATGACTCTAACAGAAAAGAAGTCACACGAAGTGCACACTTCCCAAATGATTTAGAAGACTCAAAGAGAATAAGGGTTTCGTAACAGTTTATATACAGTCCAAACAATATCAAAGCGGTAAAAAGCGACCTTTAACACATTAGCTCGATATGTAAAAATAAGATAATAAATAAATCCAAGTATAACATTTATTCTAAGCTCGAATTCTTGAACCCTGAACCAAAAGTTCTGGGTTATGATCCCCAACAGAGTCGCCAGAGCTGTCATACCTCCTTTTTTACACCCCAGGGGGATATAAGGGAGTTTTTCCAATTAAAGTGACATTATTTGAAATGGGATTATTTTATTTATTTTTCAGAGTCGTCACTTGGGATATTTATTATGGTGTCCCAAGTCACCGGTTTATTTTTTAAAATCCCAAATCAAGGAAAATCGACTTTATTTAAAAGTTTGTGAAACCAAAAATTCTATTAACCCGAGAGAAGGTGTTAGGCATTCCCGGATCCCGTGGTTCTAGCACGGTCGCTTAACTATTAATAATTGTCCTAATTATCTGATTTATTACATGTTTTAAACCTATTGTGCATTTTTAACTTTATAACTGCTTTTAATTATTTTGACTACTTTTTAGGATTTATGAAATTATTTCTTGAACAAGATACGATTGTAGTACACTTGCCGTTTTGGAACATACCGCAAACCATGCTACATGAAATGCACCCGCGATTCACGGCATGTTTATTTTATTATTGTTCAAAGTTGATATGATCGGGTCACATGAAATGCACGCCCAAATTTTGGAGATAGGCATCATAACTATGTCACGGAAACCATACCCGTAGTCCATATAGTTTATTAATCGCACCTAAAGCAAACTACGAATGTTCATATTTAAAACTAATTCGAAGTTCAATATAAGGCCACTAATTTTATATGCTTGGGGTAGATATGTTAGCCTTTAATTATTTTTTGGAGAGGATTGGGCTAGCAGCAAGCCCACCACCTGTCTAAAGAAAATTTGCAAGAAAAAGAAGGCTGGTGCTAACTGGGCTCGAAATTGAGCCCAAGTATGAAAACAAAGAAGGATGGAAACAAGGGGGCCTGTTTTTTTGATTTGGCAGCCTTATTTGGCCATTACCAAGCCCAATTATTTTTTAAAAAACAAACTTCAGCATTAAAGCTTGCTGAGGCTTAATTCATCCCAATTCACGCATAGCCAAACATTTGCACCAATCTGTAAAAAAATGAAGTGCTAAACATCTAACATGATGTGCCTTAACTCGTTATCATGCATTTAGTAATAATAAAATAAGATTAACCCTTAAACTATTCATAGATCACTTTAAACTCAAATATACAATCATTTTAATAGTGCTGAAATTAGTGACAATTTAAGTTGAATGTACTTAGCAACCAAACACTGCATTTTTTCGAACATGCATAATATACTAGTCAATATTTTTTAACATACAGCCAAATAAACTACTGGAGCTATTTACCAACTTGAAATCCTGAATCAGTACATGAAAAGACGATCAAATTCGAACATTCACACATAAAATTTCCCACAAAACTACTGGCTATAAAGTAGATCCAAAACACATTGTATAAAGCTAAAAAAACTAGACAGCTAAATAACTTAGGAGAAAAACATGTAAAAGAAAACTGAAATTAAATATTTTTAAGCTAAACTATTTAGACTGAAATTCAACACATGTTTGGACGTCAAAATCCAAAGGAGATACCATGACCAACATGACATCTCACACATATGAACAACAAATGAGCTCAAAATAGCATCAATCACCCTGAGCTCTTGAACAATACACAAAAAGATAAACTATTTTTAATCATTCAAACATGAGGGCCATAACTAAATCATAGACTAGAATAGTAGATTCATGGCTTGAACAAAAGCTAAAAAAAATTACAAAGAAAATGGATTGACTTAACAGAAAACATAGAATAGGAACTGAACTTGAAATTTGAACATAATTTCATATGACAAAACACATCTTTGAAAGGAAAAGCATGCTTGCATTCCACTTGTTATTCAAGGTCCAAGGAGTATCTGGTTACAAGGAGAAAAGAAAAGATAAGAAATCCTCAAGAACAAGAGAGACATCAACAATCAGTAAAAACCACCAAGAGGAAACAACAGTGCACCAACTTCACACTCAATCCATTTTCAACTTATGAAAACTAGAAAATTCCAAAGAACTTCTCTAAGTTTTGTTTTTTCTAAAATCAGAGGAAGAGAGAATCGGCTACTAATGAAACAGTAGCTGAACCTTTAGAGTGTTTTTAGCTATTCAACAGCTGTCCATATTCAGATATTTTCATATATTTTTTATCAATTCTAGACAGCTGGTACACTTCTAGAACCTTCCCCTTAGGTCTAGGCCAATTGTCCTGGCCAAATGGCCCAAGACAGGCCCATGTCATGGCCAAATGGCCTAAGACAGGCCCAAGTCCAATACCAAACTCGGGCCTAGATAGAACAAACCTTCATTTGGCCAAATCAGAATCAAACACTAGAGTAAAATGGTGCAAACTAACCTAGCAAAACATTTGAACATTCTAGAACCAATTAACTAACAATTAAGTCCACTTAAAACTATCCTAAAATAGATTTTGACTAACACTTAACTAATTAACCTGATTTAAACTACCCTAAAACAAGTTATAATTGACAGTAAACTAATTGATAACTAATTAACCTCATTTTAGACTACCCTAAAGCAGATTGTAATTAACCATGAACCTAAGTATGCTAACAAACGATTTAACAACTAACTGATTAAAAATTAAAATAAAACCTGCTTGTTAATTATCCTAACCTAACATGCAAACAAAATTTATTGAAGAAAGTATAAACAAACAAATGGGAAAATGTCAAGGAATACCGATTTAAACAGCAACGACGGACCAAGAAAAAATAGCAAAAGATTGGCCAGGCTCTGGGTGCTTCTAGAGGGATCGAAGCTGACCCAAATGACTACTCTGGTCAAGAGTAGTCTACTTGGGCAAGCTTCCAGCCAACCGAGCAAAATATCCGCCAAAAGTCCCCAAAAATGCAAGAACTAGGTCAGTTTTTTTAGATCTGAGATTCGGCGGGTTCAAGGGATTGTTTGGGGAAATTATTGAGGGATTTGGGTTTATGGGTGAGTAAGAATTATATAGTGCGATTTTAGGTGGGTTTGGATATCGGCCGCTGCTGTGAAATGATTTTCGGCAGGCGGCGGCTAGGGTTTAGGCCGTTTAAATTGAGAGTGAATTGGGGAGGCTAGGGTTGGCTAGTTTAGAGACGGGATAGGAATGAGGGTTCTCTAGGGTTGGGGGGGGGGGAGTTTCAGACATATATATGGTTTTAGGGTATTAAGTTCCGAGCCGTTGGATCAAAAGAATCCAACGGCTATTATTGAAGATCGGGGAAACGAGGTCGTTTTGGTAAGAAGGGGGAATTGGACCGGGTATATGAAATTGGGCTGGAGTTTGGACTGGTAAAGGGAATTGGGCCACCAATTTTGTTCTTTGAGTGTCCCAATAAATCAAAGACCCAATTGTTTATCTCATTTCCTCTTCGTTGTTTTCTTTTATTTTAAAAAAATCCTAACTAAATTAATTAAATTCTAGATTTAATCCTAAATTAATCTAAGTTATAAAATTAAGCTAATCATCTATTTATGATAATTACAAAATTAGTTAAACCTAAATTAATAAAGGGAAAATTACTAATATATTATTAAAAGCTAAAAATATAAGTTGAATGATATTTTTTGTAATTTTTATTTTAATAAAGCATTTAATTAACTAATTAATCCTAAAATATGAACACAAAATCTAATATAGAATGCATGTTATTTTTGACATTTGAGGCATTTTTCGTGATTTTAATAAAATTAAATGTGCACAAAAATATAAATAATTAATAAAATCCTATAAAAATTTGAAAAACAATTTGGAAAAAATCTATTCCATTGATTTTGTAGGAGTATTTTTAGTAGGGCAAAAATCACATGCTCACACCAGTCATAATTCAGTTAGATCAAATCAGATTGCTCCTCATACATCTCCTACTAGAACTAGAAATCTTTCTGCATGTATTCATTGTGATAAAAATGGTCACAACACTAACCAATGCAGGATTAAAATCAAAGGAAAAAAAGGCTCTGAAAATACCAATAACCCATTTTGCTTTTATTGCGGAAAAATCGGTCATACCTCTAACTATTGCAGGTTCAAGAACAACAGGAGATGGGTCTGGCGACCCAAGCTCTCTAGTCAAGCTAATACTCGGTTCTCTAACCATTCAGGACACAAGCAGCCTTGGGTACCTAAAAACAAGTAATTTCTTTTTTGCAGGAAAACCCAAGAAGAATCGAAAAGGAAAATGGTACCTTGATAGCGCGTGTTCCAAACATATGATTGGTGACAAACAACTATTCAAAACAGTCACCAAACTAGAGGAACTGTCACCTTTGGAGATAAATCAAAAGGAAATGTAATTGGATTCGGAAGAGTTCCCCTTAGCTCCACATGTGATGTAGACAAAGTGTACCTGTTGATAAACTTGGTTACAATCTTCTCAGTATCAGTCAACTATGTGATAATGACTATGAGGTTCGTTTCAAAAAATATGGTTGGTTCATTGAAGATGAATCAGGTAAAGTTATTCTCTCTAGAAATAGGGACAAGAATGTCTATACCCTCAGTAACTTAGATAGCCTTGGTAATCAAATCTGTCTAGCTTCTATGATTGATGATCCTTGGGTATGGCACAGAAAACTTGGTCATGCCAGCATGCATAATATTCATAAACTTTCCAAAAATGATCTTGTCATTGGTCTTCCAAAATTGGATTTTTTAAAAGATCAAAATTGTGATTCATGCCAACTAGGAAAACAAACCAGATCCTCTTTTAAAGTTAAAAATATTATTTCTACTATAAAGCCTCTTCAATTCCAGCATATAAACCTTTTTGGTCCAACTAGAACTGCTAGCATAAGTGGTAGAAAATATGCCTTTGTTATAATAGATGATTTTTCTCGATTTACCTAGGTTATCTTTCTAAGTCATAAGATGAGGCATTAAGGAATTTTGAAGTCTTTTGCAAGAAGGTGCAGTGGGAAAAAGGTTACTACATATCCTCCATAAGAAGTGATCATGGAGGAGAATTTGAGAGCAAATCATTTGAGAACTTCTATAATGATCAAGGGATCTCCCACAATTTTTCATCTCCAAGATCATCGCAACAAAATAGAGTAGTAGAACGAAAAAATAGAACCTTGCAAGATATGGCAAGAACTATGATTGTGAAAAATTCTCTTCCACACTACTTCTGGGCAGAAGCTGTAAGCAGAACATGTCACATCATCAACAGATGCCTAGTTCGACCTATTCCCAAGAAGACTCCATATGAGCTATGGAGAGGAAAAGACCCAACATCAGTTATTTTCATCCTTTTGACTGCAAATGCTCTATACACAACAATGGGAAAGATAATCTTGTTAAGTTTGATCCCAAAAGCCGATGAAGGTATTTTTCTCGGATAATCTTCTTCTAGTAGAGCATATAGGATTTTTAATAAGCGTACTCTTTATATTGAGGAATCTATACATGTTGTTTTTGTGGACACTAACTGTAAGGCCCCAGAAAACTTCGCTACGCAACCTAGGATTTCGTGGTGCCATGCAGGCTTATTATAATATTTTATGTGCTATTAACATGGTGTACATCAATTGAATTTGGTAAATATGTGTATAAGTCTTATGGTAAGTAATTTGGGGTCCAAGGAAGGGCCTAAGTCCAAGTCAAATTAGAAAGTTTCGTAATACGCTAAGATTTCAAATGAGTTTGCACAAGTCCCTACTTTGAACAAGACTATCAAAATATTTATAAGGTTTTATGTGATGAAAAAATAATTATATGAAAGTTCTTTGAGTCTAGTTTCCAACGCTTCAAACCGTTTGTCATTCGGACATTCCTACCAGAAGTTATGACCAAATTACCAAAGCAGCGCAGAATTTTACACTACCCCGGCGCCCCATGCGGCGTCCGGCGCGCCGCACCTGTAGGAATTCCAGAATGGTCCGAAATTTCATTTCCAGACACATTTTGCACAGCCTCCCCATGCCCCGCGGCGCCCCACGCGGCAGTACAAAAATGGGTTTTTAAGACCCGAGCCCCATTTTATTTAATTCGTTTGGGGTTTGTTATTTTGGGATTTTCTGGAGTTTTTAGAGAGAGGGAAGAGCAATTCTAGAGAGATGAAGAAGCTCAAGTGCCTTGTTCATCAAAAATCTTGTCCAATCCTTGAAATTCAACAAGAAATCCTTCAAGTCCTTCATCAAAGAGGTAAGATCCTACAACCTAACCCTTAATTTTGAATTTTAGCTAAGGGCGGGTATTTATCAAGAAAGTTTGTGGGTATTGAAGTTGTTATCTTGTTTGCATGTGTTCTCAAAAGGTGTAGGGTCATGATTGAGCTAAAAATGGTAAGGTATGGGTTGTGGGTTGATGAAATCCTCTATAAAAGGACCATAAAGATTTAACGCTCATATGGTGTTTGATAAAATGCTCAAATAAGCTAGAATTATGAACATCTTCCTAATTTGCGTTCAATTTTGTTATGTCTCGAAGTAGATGGGAATTGTTAGAATATCCGGAATGTTGTAGTAACTTAAGGAAAAGCTCTTTGAGGTATGTATGGCTAAAATCCCGTCTTTTAGAAATTGAGCTCTATTGATGCTTGTGTAAATGTAATGCTGTATTCTGGCCCGGGCTCGGGCCTCGCGGTCCCGGGCTTCGTGGTCCTAGGCTCTGGCGGTCCCGGGCCTGGCTGTCCCGGTCTTCGTGGGCTCAATTTGTGGAACCGGCCCGTGACGGGCCTTAGCCCACATGGTCCTGTGCTTAACGGGCCAGGCTCGTGGGCTTCGCGGGCCTAGCGGGCTTTTTTTTAAGGCAATTTCTTGTAGTATCATGGCTATATTAAAAATATATATGTAGTATATATGTATATCTAATTATTAAAGTGCTTGACGAAAAAGAAAATAACAAAACAATAGTAAAACACTAAATTGTCATGCATAATATATTTTCTTGTAGTATATTATATTGTATCTTATGTATATATATTCTCTTATATATTTTCTTGTAGTATATATATTGTATCTTATGTATATATATTCGCATAATATATTGTATCTTATGTATATATAATGTATATATATTGTATCTTATGTATATATGTTCGCATAATATATTTTCTTGTAGTATATATATTGTATATTATGTATATATTTTCGCATAATATATTTTCTTGTAGTATATTATATTGTATCTTATGTATATATATTCTCTTATATATTTTCTTGTAGTATATATATTGTATCTTATGTATATATATTCGCATAATATATTGTCTTGTAGTATATATATTGTATATTATGTATATATATTCGCATAATATATTGTCTTGTAGTATATTATATTGTATCTTATGTATATATATTCTCTTTTATATTTTCTTGTAGTATATATATTGTATATTATGTATATATTTTCGCATAATATATTTTCTTGTAGTATATTATATTGTATCTTATGTATATATATTCTCTTATATATTTTCTTGTAGTATATATATTGTATATTATGTATATATTGTAGCTTATAAATAATTCTAAGTATAGACAAAGAAATATTGCGAAAAGAAGCTCATGGGTAGAAGCAATAAATTTTATTACCAAAAATGGCATATCTTTCTTAGTCATCCTTCCCCCAATGGAATGAGCACAACAAGGTACTAATACCACCATTAGAAGGAAAAAAAACTAAGGAAGATGTGCCAAAATACAAGTTACATATTATTCTAAGTATTATCTCTAACAAATCTCATAAATCCTTCAAGGTTCGGAGGAGGTTGCATTGGTGGCGGTGGAAAAGAAGCTTGTTCATCACCACTTCCGGGCGAAGCCGAATCCTCCGCAAGTTCCGCTATCATTTCTTCATAAGCTTCATCTATCGCCGGTTGTACTTCTGCAATTCCAAAGTTTCTTCTTTCCGAGCGGATCCAATCTCTAAACAATACTGATTTTTCCAAGCTATCCCTCATAGACGCTCTATGATCACCTATTTGCAGTCTTGCTTGACTAAAAGCGCTCTCTGATGCAACAGTTGAAGCTTGAATTGATAAAATATCCCGAGCCATCCTTGCAAGAACAGGAAAATGTTTTTCCCTTGCCTTCCACCATTCCAAAAGATCAAAAGAGCCGTCTGGATTCTCCTTTTCAAGTCCCTAAGACAAATAAACTTGAAGCTCATTTAGATGTGAAGTTCATCATAATTTTCACCTTGAGACCCCCTGAACTCCGTCCAAGATTTAAGAGCTTTTAAGCCCGCAACTCTTTTAGACGATTGTGAGCTAGACGAAGTAGGGGTTAGAATAGTTGGCCTAGCATGCTCTAAGGCAAGTTGATAAGCATTATAAACTGTTTGAGCATTAATCTTAATTGAAGTTTTTGCATCTGCAAGTGTCGCAATTTCCTCATTTGAAAGATCTAAAGCCTTATAAATATTTGAATACCAAAAATGAGGACCTCCCAATTTCATTGTAGGATTTAGCATTGCAGCAAGACCATAAATAGGAGGGATAGGAAAAAAATATTTTTTAAACTTTTGTTTCATTTCATTTATAGCAAGTTCATAAATATCCCCACCCTCACTAAATTCAACAAACAAATCAGATAGTGCTGCAATATAAACTAAACAGTTTGAAATAGTAGGATAATATTGCCCAGAAAATGCATTTGTAGCAATTTGAAAATGCTCTAAAAAATCTAAAAGAATTTTAACATTAGTCCAATCTTGAGTGGTAAGCATTTCATCATCATACTCACCACCTACCCGAGAATTAAACGTTGCATTAATTGAGTTTCTATATTCATATGCTACTACTAAACTTTCGTACATACAATTCCATCTAGTCGGGCAAGGTTTAGGAACCTTTCTTTCTCTAAGGCCACATTCATCACATTTTTTAAAATACTCTCTAAGTCTACTTCTACGGTTTGAATAAAAAAGCCAATTAAGAGCCATTCTAACCTTTTCAATTTCTATGTTTAATATTCGCATACCATCACCGACAATTAAATGATAAATATGACAAATACATCTAACATGGAAAATATTAGTAAATGCAGGATTTAGTGTTGTTGTAAGCATGCCTATAGCACTGGTGTTACTAGAAGCATTATCCATTGAAATTGCCATTATTTTATCGCTAAAGCAAAAATATCTACAAATATCTGCAACAGTGGTAGCTATAAACTTACCTGTGTGACGCGAATTAATTATTCTATATGCAATTATGTGTTTTTGCATTATCCATTCCTCATCTATCCAATGACTTGTAACAGTTAGATAATCACAATCATTACCACTTCTACCAATATCAGTAGTAATAGAAATCCGATTAGGTATATGAGTAAATAAATACCGCAAATATTGTTCATATTCATGTTTGAATTTATAAATATCACTCTTAACTGTTGCGCGAGGCCAACCTTTATAAGTAGGATTAAAAACTTTTCTAATATAATGAACCCAATTAGGATTAGATGCAAAAGTATAAGGTAAGCACATAACAGTAATTATCTTTGCTAATTCTTCACGATCTCTATTTGGATCGTAATATAAAATACCTCCGGTGACAGTGTTAATTCCTGGTTGAACTAGATTTGAACCTGTGCTAGGGTTAACCGCAGAATCTACACTTGTCCCCTCTAGTTGCGCTTTCATTTGAAAAAATCTAGCCTTATCTGTAGGGTGTGTTTTTATGTGCCTAGTCAAACTACCCGTGCCGCTACGGTCTCCAGTATATTTATGCACCATTAATTTCCCACAAGTTTTACACTTAGCCTTATTTTGTTCTCTTACTTGAGTAAAAAAATTCCAAACTAATGATGTTTCTAGGCGTTTAGCAGGTTCTCTATTAAAAGTAGGAGTTTCTACAGGTGGGTCGACCGGTGCATCAGTTGGGTTATTAAGAGGACTAGTAGGTGTATCATCTAAATCCGGTGCTTGGGTTTCATCATAATCCTCATTTTCCTCATTATTTTCTAAGATGGTTTCATTAGGATAAAGAGCATTCATAATTTCATCATCTAATCTTTCACCTGGTGCAACATTATGATAAAATTCACTATCGGTAAATTGAAAACAAGGGTGATCACTATCAAGAATTATGGAAGGAGGAGGACGTCTAGGTTGGCGACTACTTTCAACTTGCTTATCTTTTCTAGGTCGGGGAGCCGGGGGAAGGGTAGTTGGTTGGCCACTACTTTCACCGGTTTTATCTTTTCCTTTACCAAACATTTTTTTCAAAGTAAATGCCATATTAATTATAATTATGCAAACTAAACCACACAAAAATATATTCTAAAAACGTAAGAGTTGAAACGAGTTTACCGGATTGCCGAACAACTTCTTGAAAATTGAAAATCGTTGAACACTTGAAAACTTCAATTCAACAACTTCACAATTTTTCACGAAATTTCAACAATAAATTAAGTAATTGTAGTAGAGAGATTGAGAGATATTGAGAGATATTGAGAGATATTGAGAGATATTGATGAATTGGTGAATAAAAATGAAAGAATGAGGGGGCATTTATAGTTGAGAAATGGGGAAAAGTGTAATTATATAAAGTTTGGGGGCCAAATGGCCATTTTTTAAACTTAAAAACGGTTATATTTTCAGCCCAAACGGCTAGATTTTAAATATGGCCGTTGGAGAATTTTAAATTTTTTTTTTTAAAAAAAAATAGCCGTTGGGCCCGCCAGGACCGGCCCAGGCCCGCCTGACGATCCCGGGCTAAACGGTCTCGGGCTCGTGGGCTCAACCATGAAGACCGGCCCGTGACGAGTTAGGAGGACCACCAGGACCGGCCCACCCAGGACCTGCCCACCAGGCCCGTTAGGACCGCGGGCCCGGTCCGGTCCGGTTCGGTTCAGGCCCGGCCCACCGAGCAGCCCTATGTAAATGTGGTAAGACTCAACTTTGAATTCTTTCTTTGATTGATACTTTACATGAATTGGTGTTGTGACCCTATATTTGTGAAAGATGCATTCCAATATGATCAATGTGCTATTCTTGATAACTTAAAAATGGTGCAAGAAATATGAATCATGTATTGAAATGCTAAGACCTTAAACTGAGATTGGAGTTGCATATATTATGCCAAACTATGTGAAATCCTCTATGTGTAAAGGTGTTTGAAATAAATCAAATGACATTGGGAAATAGAGTATGGCCAATGTGCCAAGAATGTGAATTATAATTGTACCTAGTGATGCCTATGACATAAGAAATTATGAAACAAATTATGAAATGAGTCTCGACTCTGCTTTCCATAAATGACTTCAATAATAAAGTGTCCTAAAGGCTTTGTACACAACTTATGCCATAAGTGGTTGTTCGAGATAATGTTTTTCCTTATAAGTACATCCAATGTGATCCGAGTTGTTACATACTTCGATGTTGAAATTGTATATTGTCATGATTGGAAAAGAATAATTCAAGAATAATTGGTGTAGTTTCTTGTTTATGCCTTTGATGTGTGTTTTATTGTGGTTTGGTGTGTCCCCTGTTTTTTGGAAGAATCCGTTGGGTTTAAAGTTCCATTGTTAATAAACTTGAGGTGTATGATTTTTGAAATATTGTATATGCCCATGATTCATGATTCCTCTCATGTGTACTTGACATCTTGGATTGAAAGGCTTGTTGTTGAAATTGATATCGATGTGAAACAAGTGAAATATGAAATACGACCATCGTGCCAGGAATAAAGAATCTTATGAATGGCCAAATGAGCCAAGGAAATACTGTTGTTATTGGTGACTAGAAATACTAATTGGAATCTATAAAATGTGAAAGATATGGAGGTAAGCATGGTTGTATTTATGCTATATTAATATACTTGTATTCATACCACAATTGTGTGCAATATTAAATTGAACCAAAAATATTTTTGGGAGTATCATTAGCAAGACTGAGGAAGGGTGGGTCATAAGGCCCACACCCAAAACTACACGTGCCGGTGTAAGAGTGGAATGTGATTTGGGATGAAATTGAAATAATGGTGAAATTGTGACTATTTCCCCCAAAGTGGGATGAAACTAATACTTGTGAATTGGAAAAGAAAAAGCCAACCCACACGACATATGTGGGAAGGCGGCCTAGCTGATCGGGTGGAGATCAGACTGCATGTTGCGCACATGGTGGTACTATTCTTGTGACAACTTTCTTTCGCATCATAATGTCAAATCACATTGTTCCGTGGGGAGATGGCCTAGCCGATCGGGCGTGATCGGACTCCGTGCTAACAAAGACGGTGGTAATATCGGTGCTAGTGATCTCCCAACCAAATATATATATATATATATATATATATATATATATATATATATATATATATATATATATACTATTTTCTTACTTGAAAATCGTTATGTTTCAATTGGTTATTTGGGTATTGTTGATGGTGACTTGCTGTGTTGACATGGTACTTATTTGAAACTTTGTTATCTTTATGATTTCCTCTTTATACTTGTATGAAAGTTCTTTCTAACTAGATGGTGTTTAGTTATACATACTAGTGCTATTCAATGGCACTAACGTCCTTTTTGTCGGGGACGCTATATCTTTAAATGGATGTAGGTGGTTCCATAGCAGCAGTGTTGGTCACAACTAGTGACGCATCTTTTTTTCAGCTGATTTGGTGAGCCCCACTCCATTTCGGGGTCCTGTTTCATCTATTTATCTTGTACGATGTATTTGAGGTATAGCCGGAGCCTTGTTACCGGCATTTCGATATTACTCTTCAGTTATAATTAGAGGGTCCGTAGATAGGTTGTGGGAAGTGTTTGGTATTAGAAATATTGGTATTCGGCAAATATGTTTTCCTTCATATCTATAAAAATTTTCATATTTTGGATATTATGGTTGAAATGGCTAATGAAAATAAAATGGAAGTTGTTAATGAAATACTTACTAAGTATGATTAATGGAGTCTATCTCCTATTTATTCACGAACTAGTTTGGGTAGAATGAAATCTAATAGGCTTGCTCAGTCGGGTTTACTCAGTTGAGCACCGGTCGCGCTCCTCAAATTTTGGGGCGTGACAAACTTGGTATCAGAGCCTAAGGATTTAAAGTGTCCTAGGATGTCTCAGAGCCGTGTCTAGTAGAGTCCTTCTTATCGGTGTGTTGTCGACCACATCTATAAGTTGGAGGCTATTTTGATATTTAGGAATTTCACCCTTCTTTGATACTCCAAATCATGCGATATAGCTCAAGATAAGGAGCTGATTTCCTCTCAAAGTTTTATTCTCAAGATTGGTAATCTTGATACCATAATCCACGAGATTGAAGCGGTAAGGAGGGAATGACCCCACCATTGAATCTGAGGGAGATTGCCCAAGAGTTTGTTAGAAGAATGTATCGAGCCATGGAGGGATTGGTAGAACTTGTTGCTAAGGGGAGTACCCTTGTTCCTATTAATGTCTCTGCACCACCAGATCATGTAGTATATCAGTATGTTACCAATGTATGTTACAGATGTGGAGTCGGGGTGCATCCGTTAAGGCACTGCCCCGCCAATCTAGAGTCACCAAGTAAGTGACCCATTAGTACGTCATTCTGAACGCCACATACTCTTCCTTATTATATACGTACACATGTATTGGGAGACTGCATAGATATGGTCTTAACAAGAATCTGAATCACAAAACACTGCATGTACCTGCACTTTGAATGAGACGTATTATTCACAAAATCTCCCGATCACAGTTCTCTTACTTACAGCCTCATATGGAATTGAGTTCTATAATTATGTTCCTGAATTGAGTTATAACACTATTGATACAACCCACTTGCTTTTCCTAAATTCTCAACAAAGGACTATTCCCGATGAATTTCTTACAGAAACTTTTTATTTAAATAAACAATATCTACTCGTTTGTGCCTATACATGCACCATCATAAAGTTTACATATGTGGTGTCAAGTTCCATGCAAAGCATCCCAGAGTTGTGATCCTTCTCGAGTCACTCTTTTACTCAGTTGTGTATATGGCTTATATGGTTTGAACAGTCAATCTACTCTCTTGTGAGTATCATCATGGAAGCTTCTCACTGTCTAGTAACATAAGAGCATACCTTAACACCTATCACATGAGTGCATGTCAATCGAAATGGTTACTGTGTGCATAAGTCTTTCTGAAAATTGAGATCCTCACATCCCCGTCATTGGAAGATATTGTGTCGCCATAACTTTCGTGTCCACTTGGGACATCCCGCAGTAATAGCTCACTTTGTCCTAGTATTGTGGTTGCTCGTGGCATGGTCATATATTGCAGTTGGGAGTTAATGTAGCAGAAGCATGTCCAGCTTATAACAAATGATTATTTTCTCTTTATACCTCAACAACGTGTTAATTGTATTCCTTAGTGAATTCATTGTTCTAGTTCCCAACACTTGTTCGATAACCATGAGAGAACATGCCCTTTTATGTGTAACTATGACACTTCCTTTCTCAAGTCAAAATCCATGGAGAATTTATCATGAACATCTACAAACCTTCCATGATTATTTTGCACTGTCTCATTGAGTTTGGTATTCTTTACACACTCGACTTCTATAATCGTTGACTATGTCATTGTCATGTGCGGGGAGTTTTGCTACCCTTGGTATTCCACCTTTCTGGTTCTATAGGAGTGTTGTTTGTCTTTATCCCCGGAGCATCATGCTAACCATTAGAACCCCTCTAACCAATACATGATTTCGTCCCAATATTAAGATGTCCTAGCTATGTGGTTTCAGTCGTGAAAGGTTGAGATTAGATGCCTTCAGATTTTTGCACATATCATGAGCATATTTATTTGGAAGACAAGTTATTGTATCTTTACTTCTCTCATATATGATCAATTATCAGGAAGGGTTAAGCTGTTTGAAATATGATAATCTTATAAGTGTTCAACTTCTTTTCATCCTCATGGGCTTGTGACATAGATTCCTTGTGTCAGTTAACGTTAAGAGTGTAATTTAACTTCATGTTTTTTTGAAACCCATATCGCATTCAAGGTGCCAGAATATTCTCATTCTTGATAACTTGATTTTCCCTATAATCCAGGAGACGACTGGATCACGTACTTGAATATTCCTCCTTAATGCCCTATTGCCAATGTACTACTTACCCCTATGCATCATTTGTCTAATAATTGATGTCGCCACAATGATTAACCATGTCAGTATTGTTAGTAGTAATCTTTGTGTTTCTTAGCATATAACCTCATGAAATACTCTGCTCAACGCATAAATGGATTCCTGAATAATGCCAGCTTGGTCTCAAACTCTGTTGTTCCTCATTGTATTAAATCCATTGGGTATTGAAGGTTAAAAAAAAAGAGTCAAAGAGGAAGCTTCATAGTGTGATCACATATATTCGATAGGTAATTTTATGGTCAGTTTATGATAGCACATATTAGAGTAATCATTGAAGGGATGGTTTAGTGTGGGTGTTCGCGTAGAGATTTAGAATTTAGGAGGGCAGACAGGCTATTCTCAATATTTCGCCTGAAGATGTTATGTAAGATGATAATGAAGGTTGCATAAGTTTAGTTCACATTAGGCCATGCTATGAGTATGATGTTTACCATCGTTGTTCTACATGTATTATGTGTTTCCACATGTCTATGTCTAAGAAGGTAGTTAGGAGACCTTTTTTTGTATCATCCCGGTTGAAACTATTGAATGTGAAGTTAATGGATAGTTAGTTTATGCGAGGTATCTAGTTGTCATCCTTTTTAGATAAGTTTGAAGGTTGGGATTGTTTTCGCGAATGTGTTGTGGTAAAGCATGTAAGTCGAGGAGGCCACCGTGAAGGCCGAAAGTGTCGTGGAAAGATTCCCTTGATTGTGTAACAATTAGTTTTGATTTGAAAGTTACCTTATAGGTGTTATGATTTAAAATGTGCAGTCCATGTCCAGGTATCATCGTGATAATGTGGTGCTTATAATGTTGAGGTTCTTGATATTGATATATACATTATGGTACTTTGTCGATTTATGGATGCGTTTTTAGGATGGTTTTGGTGGTTCTCTGACAGGTGGATAGACCTAGTTACAAAGGAGACTCTGCCGAAATTTCTGAAAAATTTGGGAGTTAGTCAAAATTTAGGGATTTGAAGTAGGTTATAAAGGAGATATATTAAGTTAATCATTTAGGGTGGACTCTACCCCTCATTCGAGGACGAATGATCCTAAAGGGGGATCCTGTAAGGCCCCGGAAAATTTTGCTAAACAACCTAGGATTTTGTGGTGCCACGTAGGCTTATTATAATATTTTATGTGCTATTAACATAGTGTACATCAATTGGATTTGGTAAATATGTGTATAAGTCTTATGGTAAGTAATTTGGGGTCCAAAGAAGGGCCTAAGTCCAAGTCAAATTGGAAAATTTCGTAATAGGCTAAGATTCCAAATGAGTTTTCACAAATCCCTACTTTGAACAAGAATATTAAAATATTTATAAGGTTTTATATGATGAACAACCTATTATATGAAAGGTATTTAAGTCTAGTTTCCAATGCTTCAAACCGTTCGTCATTCGGACATTCCTACCTGAAGTTATGACCAAATTACCAAAGCAGCGCAAAATTTTACACTACCGCGGCGCCCCATGCGGCGCCCGGTGCGCCGCGCCTGTAGGAATTCCAGAATGGTCCGAAATTTCATTTCCAGACACATTTTGCACCGCGCCCCGTGCCCCGCGGCGCCCCACACGACGCGCTAGTACAAAAATGGGGTTTTAAGACCCGAACCCCATTTCATTTAACTCGTTTGGGGTTTGTTATTTTGGGATTTTCTGGAGTTTTTAGAGAGAGGGAAGAGCAATTCTAGAGAGAGGAAGAAGCTCAAGTGCCTTGTTCATCAAAAATCTTGTCCAATCCTTGAAATCCAACAAGAAATCCTTCAAGTCCTTCATCAAAGAGGTAAGATCCTACACCCTAACCCTTAATTTCGAATTTTAGCTAAGGGCGGGTATTTATCAAGAAAGTTTGTGGGTATTGGAGTTGTTATCTTATTTGCATGTGTTCTCAAAAGGTGTAAGATCATGGTTGAGCTAAAAATGGTAAAGTATGGGTTCTGGGTTGATGAAATCCTCTATAAAAGGACCATAAAGATTTAACGCTCATATGGTGTTTGATAAAATGCTCAAATGAGCTAGAATTATGAATATCTTCCTAATTTGCGTTCAATTGTGTTATGTCTCGAAGTAGATGGGCATTGCTAGAATTTCCGGAATGTTGTAGTAACTCAAGGAAAAGCTCTTTGAGGTATGTATGGCTAAAACCCGTCTTTTAGAAATTGAGCTCTATTGATGCTTGTGTAAATGTGGTAAGACTCAACATTGGATTCTTGCTTTGATTGATACTTTACATGAATTGGTGTTGTGACCCTATATTTGTGAAAGATGCATTCTAGTATGATCAATGTGCTATTCTTGATAACTTAAAAAGGGTTGCAAGAAATATGAATCATGTATTGAAATGCTAAGACCTTAAACTAAGATTGGAGCTACATATATTATGCCAAACTATGTGAAATCCTCTATGTATAAAGGTGTTTGAAATAAATCAAATGACATTGGGAAATAGAGTATGGACAATGTGCCGAGAATGTGAATTATAATTGTACCTGGTGATGCCTATGACATGAGAAATTATGAAACAGATTATGAAATGAGTCTTGACTCTGCTTTCCATAAATGACTTCAATAATAAAGTGTCCTAAAGGCTTTGTACATAATTTATGCCATAAGTGGTTGTTCGAGATAATGTTTTGCCTTATAAGTACATCCAATGTGATCCGAGTTGTTACATACTTCGATGTTGAAACTGTATATTGCTATGATTGGAAAAGAATAATTCAAGAACAATTGGTGTAGTTGCTTGTTTATGCCTTTGATGTGTGTTTTATTGTGGGTTGGTGTGTCCCCTCCTTTTTGGAAGAATCCACTGGGTTTAAAGTTCCATTGTTAATAAACTGAGGTGTATAATTTTTGAAATATTGTATATGCCCATGATTCATGATTCCTCTCATGTGTACTTGACATCTTGGATTGAAAGGCTTGTTGTTGAAATTGATATCGATGTGAAACAAGTGAAATATGAAATATGGCAAACGTTCCAGGAATAAAGAATCTTGTGAATGGCCAAATGAGCCAAGGAAATACTATTGTTGTTGGTGACTGGAAATACTAATTGGAATCTATAAAATGTGAAAGATATTGAGGCAAGCATGGTTATATTTATGCTATATTAATATACTTGTATTCATACCACAATTGTGTGCAATATTAAATTGAACCAAAAATACTTTTGGGAGTATCATTAGCAAGACAGAGGAAGGGTGGGTCATAAGGCCCACACCCGAAACTACACGTGCCGGTGTAGGAGTGGAATGTGATTTGGGATGAAATTGAAATAATGGTAAAATTGTGACTATTTCCCCCAAAGTGGGATGAAACTAATACTTGTGAATTGGAAAAGAAAAAGCCAACCCACACGGCATATGTGGGAAGGCGGCCTAGCTGATCGGGTGGAGATCAGACTCCATGTTGTGCACATGGTGGTACTATTCTTGTGACAACTTTCTTTCGCATCATAATGTCAAACCACATTGTCCGTGGGGAGATGGCCTAGCCGATCGGGCGTGATCGGACTCCGTGATCTCCCAACCAAACATATATATATATATATATATATATATATATATATATATATATATATATATATATATATATATATATATATATATATATATTTTACTTGAAAATCGTTATGTTTCAATTGGTTATTTGGGTATTGTTGATGGTGACTTGCTGTGTTGACATGGTGCTTATTTGAAACTTTCTTATCTTTATGATTTCCTCTTTATATTTGTATGAAAGTTCTTTCTAACTAGATGGTGTTTAGTTATACATACTACTGCTATTCAATGGCACTAACGTCCCTTTTGCCGGAGACGCTATATCTTTAAATGGATGTAGGTGGTTCCATAGCAGGCAGTGTTGGTCGCAGCTAGTGACGCATCTTCCTTTCAGCTGATTTGGTGTGCCCCACTCCATTTCGGGGTCTTGTTTCATATATTTATCTTGTACGATGTATTTGAGGTATACCCGGAGCCTTGTTACCGGCATTTCCATATTACTCTTTAGTTATAATTAGAGGCTCCGTAGACAAGTTGTGGGTAGTGTTTGGTATTAGAAATATTGGTATTCAGCAAATATATTTTCCTTCATATCTATAAAAATTGTCATATTTTGGATATTATGGTTGAAATGGCTAATGAAAATAAAATGGAAGTTGTTAATGAAATACTTACTAAGTATGATTAATGGAGTCCATCTCCTATTTATTCACGAACTATTTTGGGTAGAATGAAATCTAATAGGCTTTCTCAGTAGGGTTTACTCGGTTGAGCGTCGGTCGCGCTCTTTAGAATCAATTCGCATTCTATTAGCCTATGTTGCTCACAAATGTTTTAGACTCTTTCAGATGGATGTGAAAAGTGTTTTCTTAAATGGTTTCATCTCTAAGGATGTTTTTGTTAAGCAAACTCCTAGATTTATAAATGAATCTTTTCCAAATCATGTCTACAAATTGTCAAAAGCACTGTACGATCTAAAGCAAGCTCTCATAGCTTGGTATGAAAAAGGCTGAGCTCATTTTTAGTCGAACATGGGTTTGAAAGAGGTAATATTGATATGCTCTTTTTATCAAATGATCATTTCTAGGTAATTTAATTGTACAAATCTACATAGCTGATATTATTTTTGGCAACTAACCATGTTTTGTGCAAGGACTTTCAAAACATCATAAAAGGGGAATTTGAAATGAGTATGATGGGGGAACTAACTTTCTTACTTGGGCTTCAAATCAAGTAAGTAAAGAAAGGGATCTTTATTAGTCAAACAAAATACACAAAAGAACTCATCAAAATATTTGGCATGTCCAACACAAAGGCCATAGGAACATCTATGAGTCTATCAACTACCTTGGATGAAGATCAAGACGGTAAGAGTGTTGATGAAATAATTTATCGAGGTATGATTGACTCTCTACTCTATCTTACTGCTAGTTGACAAGATATTATGTTCAACGTTTGCAAATGTGCAAGATATCAGTCATCTCCTAAAGAGTTCCACTTGACTGCTATTAAACGTATTATCAGATATTTGATAGGGACAATCAACTATGGATTATGGTACGAAAGTTTAGATATCTTTGATCTTAAAGGTTTTTCAGATGCAGATTTTGGAGGAGATAAAATTTACAGAAAAAGCACAAGTGGAACGTGCCATTTACATGGAAAATCTCTTATATCCTGGCACGACAAGAAACAAAGATGTGTAGCCCTATCCACTACTGAAGCGGAATATTTGGTAGTAGAAAATTGCTGCACACAAGTACTATGGATTATGCATCAACAATTAGATTATGATTTACATCTTAACTGTGTTCCTATTATGTGTGATAATACTAGTGCTATTTGTCTATCAAAAAATTCTGGGCATTATTCTAGGGCTAAACATATTGATATTAAGCATCATTTTATGCGTGATCATATTGATAAGGGTGATATTGTGTTAGAATTTGTAAATACAGAAAATCAGTTACTGGATATTTTTACAAAATCTTTGCTTGAAGAAAGATTTTGTTTCCTTCGTAACAAAATTGGTATTTGTACAATTACCGTATAACTGTGCTTAATGTTTTCTATAAGTGTCTAAGTTTAATTTTTGTCCATATATTTTCTCGTAATTTGCACCCCAAAAATCTTTTAGTACTTGATTTGTCTGTACATGCATTAATTGTAAATTGACGGCGGGCTTGCAGAAGGCAACTTTTCAGTTGCCCTTTACACGTCTCTCTGAGATTCGAGGCATCCTCTCAAACTAGTTTAACCCCTTCTCCCTCGATCATATCACCAATTGTCTCAAAGAAACTCACCTCTATCTCTCTGTTCTCTTTTACTCATGGCCAAAATCAAACCCTCTCCTTCTTTCTCCATACCCAGTAGAAGCCATCTCTTCAAGAAAACAAATGTTGATGTAGAATCCACAGAAAGCACAGAACATCTACTGACCGAGGAAGATTCCAATGATTTTCAAGAAGACATTCTCATCTCCCAAAAGAGGGTGGGAAAATGCCCAATGGAGTCCATCCCAAACAATCTTCTCAGAAAAGGGGCCAAACTAAAAGCATAGAGTTTGGCCCTAAAAACAAGATGAACTTCTTTGTCCCTAAAGAGAAGGCTAGGTCTGTTGCTTTCAATGGAAAGGCGATTGCTTTTGCTGCACTGTAAGTTTAAAATCTATACAAAACTCTCACTGTAATGTCATGTCTGTTTTTAAAACTCAAAAACTTGTCTCTCTATTTGCTACTATTGGTGATACTGTCTATCAAGAGCCTGTGTGTATGTTTTATGCAAATCTGTTTGTGAATGATAAAGATGATCTAGAATCCATGGTTTTAGGAACTCGTATCATTTTTGACTTTTATCAGTTTGAGAAACTTTTTGCAACAAAGTTTGTTAGGTACAGTTTCTTTGTGCAACACTCATGGACAGATATTTTTAAAGTGTCGTTTGAGGAAGCCAAAGGTGTGTTTTCTGAAAACCCCCTTGATATTGGTCCAAATTTTTTAAATTTGAACACCGTGTTCTAGCCCATAATATCACTACCACTTTGCAACCCCATACTGGTTCACTTAATACTCTGTCTCTTAGAGATGTGCTTCTTTTGTATTGTTTAATAAATGGGAAAATTATTAACTGGTTTGCCTGGGTACGTCAGTACATGCATGAAAGCATCAGATATGTCTCATCTTCTGTGAACAGTTTGCCCTATGGTTTACTAATCTCTCACATCTTGAAAGTTATGAAAGTGAATATATCTCTCTATGCTCCTAAAACTATCTCTAGTAACTATGACAAGACTGCCTTTTCCATGATAGGATATACCTTGATTGAGGGAACATGGCTTAAGAAAGACATAGCACCAGAGTTCATCCCTCATCAGAGCACTGGGGGGATCAAATATGAAGCCATCAAATCCTCTTCCTCAGATCAACGTTTGTTAATGCAGCAAAACATTACAGGTATCAAGGAATTGCTAACCTCTATGTAGGAGTATGTGGACAAGATCATGGCAGTAACTAAGGAAACTTGAGTAGAGGTGGCTAATCTAAGGATCATTCTCCAAGCCACAAGGAGGCAAGGGATCATGGCTATGCAACTGAGAAGCTGACCAAAGTCACCAAAGATATTGATGCTTCTTATGAGAGTCCCTGCACTAAAGTGATCAACACCCTGAAGTATTTCCTTGTAAGGAATTAATGGTCTGGGATGCTTAGGCAATCTTTTTATTTTGTTTTATGTGGTGGTTGTTAAAACTATTTTTTTGGTTGTGTGGTGACCCGGCCGGTCATCTTAAGAATTAATGCCCCGATCACCTATTAACTACTTTTCCCAAGTTTATTTCTGCTATTTCGATTTGTGGGGATGTTTGGTTTTGAGTTTCGGAGAGTTTTAGGGCACTTAGTCCCTAAATGAGAGCTTAAGTGTTGGAAAATTGACCGTAGTTAGAACAGTATGAAGACGGCCTCGGAATGAAAATATGATGGTTCCGTCAGCTCCGTTGGGTGATTTCGGGGTTAGGAGTGTGTTTGGATTGTATTTTGGAGGTCTGTAGCTAATTTAGGCTTAAAATGCCGAAAGTTAAATTTTTGAAGTTTCCAGTCCGATAGTGAGATTTTGATCCGAGGGTTCGAATGGAATTCCGGACGTTGGAATAGCTCCGTAGTGTTGAATGTGATGTGTATGCAAAATTTTAGGTCATTCGGACGCGTTGTGATAGACTTTTTGATTAAAAGCGTATTTTGAGGAAATTTGGAGTTCTTAGGCTTAAATCCTTGGTTAATTCGAGTTTTCGATGTTGTTTTAGGTGTTTTAAGGATTGGTACAAGTTTGAATAAGGTATTAGGTGATGTTTGTGCTTTTGGTTGAGGTCCCGGGGGCCTCGGGGTGATTTCGGATAGTTAACGAGAAGTTTGAGGAAACGTTGCAGCTGCTCTATTATTGTTGCTTCTGGTATTTTCGCATCTGCGGTTTGGGAACCGCAAGTGCGGCACCGTAGAAGTGGCTAAGGGGCCGCAGAAGCAGATTTTGGTCTTTTCTTCAGGAACCGTAGAAGAGATACTGCATCTGCGGATTAGGAGTCGCAGATGCGGAAGCTAGCTCTTTAAGTGAAAGTCGCAGATGCGACATTTGTTCCGCAGAAGCGGGACCGCAAATGCGGAAACTACTGGGCATTATTTTAAAGGGGTTCCGCGACTTGGGGGTTTATTTCCACCATTTCTAGTCGTTTTTGGAGCTCTTTGAAGGGTATAGAAGAAGGATTTGAGGGGATCGCTTGGAGGTAACATCCTTAACTTCATAACTCGTTTCTATGGGATTACAGACCTAATTAGTGATGAAAAATTTGGGAAAAATGGGTAATTAGGGCTTGAGTTTAAGAGACCTTTAAATAAGGATTTGAGGGGCCATTTGGACTCCGAATGCAGTGTTCTTATTATGTACAAACTCGTGAGAGTATGAGGTTTTTGAAAATGTAAATTTCACCCGATTCCGAGACGTTGGCCCGAGGGGCATTTTGGTCATTTTACATAATTTTGCGTATTAGCTTAGACTTTAATTGGAGAATCAGTTACTTGAAGTGTTATTTACATTATGCATTTTAATTGAATAGTCCATTTGGAGTTGAGTGAAGTGGCTTGTCTAACCTTGTGTGGCGGACCTTCCCCTTATGATATGATATATTTGATAATTGAAATGCCTTGTACGTGAGGTGACGAGTGCGTACTTTTGCTAATTGTTGAAAATATAGTTTTTCCTTAAGTATTTCAATTGATTTCTTTTTCCTGTTTTATTCTATTTGCGGATTTAGCCTATTACTAGTTTAGAAAAGCATGTTTAGTTGACTTAATTTCCTATTTGCTTAAACTGGTTTAAGTGCATTATGTGAAGCGTGTTAGGCTAGAATTAACTATTTACTTGGTATAAAATTTAGCTTAATTGGGTATTCTTGTGTTGCTGCTGTGTGTTTTTACTTTGGGACTATGGGACGGCATCCCGGGAGATCCCCTGTACGTATTTATGATCTGAACTGAGGTGCGGGATACCAAGAGATCTCAGTAGGGCCCTGAGCTTCCTCGTCACTACCCAACCGAGGTTAGGCTTGGCACTTACTGAGTACTGTTGTGGTGTACTCATGCCTCTTTTGCGCATGTTTTTCATGTGTAAATCCAAGTACCGCTACTCAGGCCTATCATCGTTGAGGAGGCGACTGCTCTAGAGACTTCGAGGTACATCTGCCGCGTCCGTAGACCAAGAAGTCCCTTTCTATTCCTGCTTTTAGTATTTAGCCCTTTTGTATTTTTATGTTCTTATTAGACATTTCGGAGTTAGAGCTAAGTAGTGTTTTTCTTAGCTTGTGATTCGTGGGTTTCCGGGTCTTGGATTTAGATATTGGTTTTTGAGACTTATATATGGTGTATGCCGAGCGGCACATTTAAACACTATTATTGTTTTATTTATGTTTTTAAATTATTTTACTTCCGCAAGTTTGGTTATCTTTTGCAATTTAGGATTACCTAGTCGTAGAGACTAGGTCGTCACGATGGTTCACGGAGGGCGAACCGGGGTCGTGACAAGTTGGTATCAGAGCTCTAGGTTCATAGGAGTCATGGATCACAAGCCGGTTTATTAGAGTCGCACTGATCGGTACGAAGACGTTTGAACTTATCTACGAGAAACTATGTAACCGTTAGGAAAATTTCACTTCATTTGATTTTTCTCTTTTTTAGGATTTTTGACATCACAAATCCTAAACCTCTGTTATCCATTCTCTCACAGATGGTGAGGCCATGTGCTACTAGAGATGATCAGACACCCCCGCCCCCTCCAAGAGCCGTCAGAGGTCGGGGCCGGGGTAGATGTCACGACCCAAACTGAAGGGCCATGACTAGCACCCGACCATACTTGTCGAGCACCAACGTACATTTCATCTAACCTTCATTATTATCTTTTAGGGCTGACAAGATCAATATAAATGGTAGACCTAGATCATGGACAACCAGCAATAAAATATGACGGCATGAACATACATAGCAGGGGATGACCAGACAATCAAGAAACTACATATAAGGTATGAGCTACCACGCTACTATGAAAGACTATACAACAAAAACTAGCCGACAAGGCATACCAAACTATACATGAGCCGACACCTGTCTATGAGCCTCTAAAAGAACATAAGTGTTGCAACATAGCCGGAACAGGGCCCGACATACCCATAATGTCTATAACAAAAATTGCATACCAAGACCAAGGCAAGTCCGGAGAAGGGATCTCGCCAATCACCGCTGAACTGGACAATCTACTGTGGTGGGGGAGTTGCACCTGCCTATCTATCAGGACCTGCAGCACGACATGCAGCGTCCACAAATAAAAGGACGTCAGTACGAATAAAGTACTGAGTATGTAAGGCAAAGAACCATAAATACGATCAGTAATGTAAGCAAGGATAGAGAATATACAACCTGTAACATCTTAGTACCTCTGAGGGCTACTTACATGAAATGCATGATACATATGTATAAATACATAAACCTTTAAAGCATTCGCCTATGTGGGCATCATTATCATCATATCGTACCCGGCCATAATAGGCTCGGTAGAATCGTACCCGGCCACGTGGAGCTCGGTAAAACCCAACTGATCAGTGGTTGCACAATAGGTGCCGTACCCGGCCAACTATAGCGTGGCTCGATAGAGTAAAATAGATACATATATATAATGCATGCTCGACTCATGGAATCACATTCTAAACCTTTCGGAGTGACGTAAGGTCGGTATCCTCTGTACACGTTATTAGGACTAACTCTTCACTATGAACCTTATAAGAATCAGGAAGTACCAACAACATTGATAACATAAGACTAAGAGAAGCAACATTAACATCAATCATTCCATAAGAGGGAAAACAATGTAAGTACTGCTAGCTTCTAAGAGTAGAGTATCTTGGAAGATCGTTCATTACATTATGTACAATTGTCAAAACTCCTTAGTCTACAATAAAAGAAACGATACTATCGTTATCATTTAAGCGTCATAACTATTATGTATCGACCACAACCTATTTTACGATGAAACGGACAGCACCTCCCCTATATATATGACCTCACACCATTCAAAACAGATCACCAAACAGCCCAAACAACATCAATAATAAACATATTGAGCCTCCCAAAATAGTCCACACACAGCCTAATCACTCCATACATACGACGACCACCGTAGTCGTGTCAAACAACCTGGAAATGTTACGAATAACTATCAGCCCATAACCCTACATATATATGGTGTTTCTCCACACCCTACCTCCTCCAAAACTCCACAAGATAGTAGTAAAATACGCAGCCCAACAACAACGCAAAACAGTCCACAAAACAATAACATTACTACCAAGCCTTTCGATATATATCTCACAAGTTCTAGCTTCAATGGCTTAGCTGCAACTTGGATAATCTTAAATACATATAGAGTAAGAGGTTCCTTACCTTTATACAGAAATAACAACTCCAATTTGACCTTAAATTTCCATGAAATATCCCTCCAATGCTGCCACAACAACAAAAAGCGAAACTAGCGATCAATTAGTGTTTTTCGGCACTAGAATCACTTTAGAAGGCTTGAAATCACCTAGGATTGATATTAAGAACATGAGGGAGTATTTACAGAACATAAACCCTTTAAAACAACCTCCCACACGAGCTGAAACGACACAAAAATGAGCAACAACAAGAAGAACAAGAGACTTACTAGCACCACGGAATTCCCGACACTTGATTTGTGTTGTTTGCCCTTTTTTTGGGTCTTGAATCTTGAGAGAACCTTGAGAGGATGTTAATAGGGTTCTAAAGTCTGAAAATAGTGAAAATAAATGACTTAAAACGGGTTGAAGGCATCCTATATAGGTCCAAATATCTTAAACCGACTTAGTGGGCCCCATAGAGAGGTGCTTGGCGCAGTCTCGCGAAAACGCGAATATCTCTCTACTCCGAGATCGTATCATTGAACGATTTAATGCGTTGGAAACTAGACTCATAGATCTTTAATTTTGTTGGTAGATCACCCCGTAATTCCTTGTAAATTATGAGAAAAGATTAGAAACATTTGACCCAATGTTTAAGTAAAATTATGAACCTAAGTTGCGACAACTTTTGTCGACTTTTGTTTCATAACTCGTTTGACTTCAAGACTTATGATACGGATATTATATGATTAAAATACCTTAATAAATGACCTCTTGAGTGTATCAAGCACCGCTAGATTACCTGAAAATACGAGTTACAACATCCTTGATTCGTTTAACTTCTAATACTGGTTAATCACCCTTATACACTCTTGTATCACTTAAGACCAATAGGATTGACTTCTTATCATCTCAAAGATAATTCCTTCTTGGATTTATGTTAACTAATATATGGCATGAACTAACACATGTGGATATGGGTTGTAACACCCTCCCTCCCTTAGGAACATTCGTCCTCGAATGTAAGGGTTTATGGGGAGTTTAAATCATCGTGGATTCCAATGGAAATTTCCGATCAATTTTCCCCTATAAAATGGTCACTAGCAAAACTTGCAAGTAATTAAGCCCAACATATGGCTTCACAAGGCTACACAAAGCATTATGCGTATTTACATTATCTACATATCACCATTTTGTATTAAGGAGGAGTATTCTCAAATTATTGCTTACCTCATAGAGCCGTTTCACCTTCCAATGTATCCTGTCTTCCACCAGCATCCTTGTTATCTTCATTCTGGAATAAGTAAGGGTATTTAGACTTTATCTCCTCTTCTGCTTCCCATGTCATTTCTTCCATATTTTTGTTCCTCCACAATACTTTGACGGAAGCTACATCTTTTGTTCTCAGCTTGCGGACTTGCCGATCTAATATCGCCACTGGCACTTCTTCATATGATAGGTCCTCTGTAACTTGTACGTCTTTGATAGGGATGACTCGAGAAGGGTCTCCAATACATTTTCTCAACATAGATACATGGAATACCGGGTGGACAAATTCCAATTCGGATGGCAATTCTAACTCATAAGCAACCTGTCCAATCCGTCGAAGAATTTTATACGGCCCGATATACCTTGGACTCAGCTTACCTTTCTTCCCAAAACGCATAATACCCTTCATTGGTGAGATCCTCAGGAAAACCCAATCACCAACCTCAAACTCTAGATCACGACGTCGGACATTAGAATAAGATTTTTGCCTGCTTTGTGCCGTCCTCAATCGCTCCTGTATCACTTTCACCTTCTCAATAGCTTGGTGAATCAAATCTGGCCCATATAATTCTGTTTCACCGACTCCGAACCATCAAACTGGTGATCTACATCTCCTCCCATATAGTGCCTCGTATGGGGCCATTTTAATACTGGAATGGTAGCTATTGTTATAGGCGAATTCTATGAGTGGAAGATGATCATCCCAATTCCCCTTAAAATCTATAACACGTGCTCGTAGCATATCTTCCAGTGTCTGAATGGTACGTTCAGCCTGTCCATCAGTCTGCGGATGAAATGCAGTGCTGAGATTTACCTGTGTGCCTAAACCCTTCTGGAAAGACCTCCAAAAGTTAGCCGTAAATTGAGCTCCTCGATCTGATATAATAGATATGGGCACACCATGAAGCCTAACAATCTCCTTGATATACAACTTTGCATAATCTTCAGCCGTGTAAGTTGTCTTCACTGGCAGAAAATGGGCACATTTTGTAAGTCGATCAATTATCACCCAGATGGAGTCAAACTTATGATAAGAGCGAGGTAATCCAATAATGAAGTCCATATTAATCACCTCCCACTTCCAGGTCGGAATCTCTATATTTTGAAGCAATCCACTGGGTTTCTGATGTTCTATCTTTACTTGTTGACAATTGGGACACTGGGCTACAAATTCTGCAATAGACTTCTTCATATTATCCCACCAATATTGCTCCTTGACATCATGATACATCTTTGTCGAGCCGGGATGGATGGAATATCGGGATTGATGAATCTCATTCATAATCTTCTCTCGCAACCCTGCCACATTAGGCACACACAATCGGCTCTGGTATCTCAGTGCCCCATGTTTTCCGATCCCAAAAGTCATACTCTTACACTGTTGAATGCTTTCTCTTAATCGTACTAAGATAGGATCTTCATATTGTCGTGCTTTTACCTCGGCTACCAAAGATGATTCTGATGTATTCTGTACAGTAACACCTCCGTCATCAGAGTCTAACAATCTGATTCTCATATTGGCTAGCTGATGAAGCTCTTTAATCAACCCCCATCTACCTGCCTCAATATGTACTAAGCTTCCCATTGATTTACGGCTGAGAGCGTCTACCACAACATTGGCTTTACCGGGATGATACAATATCTCGACGTCGTAGTCTTTCAATAATTCAAGCCACCTACGCTTCCTCAAATTCAACTCTTTCTGCTTGAAGATGTATTGTAAACTCTTGTGATCTGTGTAGATGTCAACATGGATGCCGTATAAGTAGTGTCGCCATATCTTCAAAGCATATATTACTGCAGCCAATTCCAAATCATGGGTTGGATAATTCTTTTCATGCTTCTTCAATTGTCTTGATGCATAAGCAATCACATTCCCACGCTGCATCAATACGCACCCCAAACCTATACCTGAGGCATCACAATATACCACATAACCTTCTGTTCCTTCAGGAAGAGTGAGCACTGGTGCAGATGTCAATCGATTCTTTAGCTCCTGAAAACTACGTTCACAAGTGTTAGACCACTGGAATTTGGTAGCTTTTTGTGTTAACTTAGGCAATGGTGATGATATAGAAGAAAATCCTTCTACAAACCGCCTATAATATCCTGCTAGCCCTAGGAAGCTGCGGACTTCTGATGGTGTTGTAGGACTCGGCCAATTCTTTACTGCATCGATCTTCTGAGTGTCGACACTAATACCCTCATTAGATATCACATGGCCAAGGAATGCTACTGAGTTCAGCCAGAATTCACATTTGGAGAGCTTAGCATATAACTTACGATCATGAAGCGTCTGTAATACTATCCGCAAGTGGGCCGCATGTTCCGCCTCCGAACGAGAATATACTAGAATGTCATCAATGAATACAATCACGAACACATCAAGATAGGGCCTGAATATAGTATTCATGAGATCCATAAAAGCTGCTGGGGCATTTGTTAGCCCGAACGACATCACCAAGAACTCAAAGTGCCCATATCTTGTCCGGAAGGCCGTCTTTGGAATATCCTTCTCCCTAACCCTCACCTGATGATACCCTGAACGTAAATCAATCTTAGAGAAATACTTGGCACCCTGGAGTTGGTCAAACAGGTCATCAATTCTTGGAAGTGGATACTTGTTCTTTATAGTAGACTTATTCAACTGTCGATAGTCGATACACATCCGTAACGACCCGTCTTTTTTCCGCACGAATAGGACTGGTGCACCCCAAGGTGAAGTGCTAGGCCTAATAAAGCCCTAATCTAGCAAGTCCTTCAACTGAACCTTCAACTCTCGCAACTCTGCCGGGGCCATTCTGTATGGAGGAATAGAGATCGGTTGAGTGTCAGGCAACACATCAATGCTAAACTCAATCTCCCTTTCAGGAGGAAGTCCTGGGAGTTCATCTGGGAAAACATCTTGGAATTCGTTGACCACAGGGATTGATTGTAAAGTAGGCGGTTTCGCCTCCGCATCCCTAACGCGAACGAGATGATAAATGTAACCTTTTGAGATCATTTTCCTTGCCTTAAGATAGGAAATAAACCTACCTTTCGGTGTAGCAATGTTCCCTTTCAATTCAATGACGGGTTCACCCAGAAATTGGAACCTAACCATCTTCGTACGACAGTCAACATTTGCATAGCATGAGGCCAACCAGTCCATTCCCATTATCACATCAAAATCAACCATTTCTAACTCAAATAAATTTGCCGACGTTTGATGACTACAAATCATCACAGTGCAACCTCTATATACCCTTATAGCAATCACAGAATCTCCTATCGGAGTAGATACCGCGAGGGGTTTACTTATCAATTCAGGTTCAATGCCAAACTTATTAGCCACAAAGGGTGTAACATAGGATAATGTAGATCCCGGATCAATCAACGCATATACATCATAAGAAAACACAGATATAATACCTGTAACAACATCTGGAGACGACTCGAGATCCTGTCGACCTACTAGAGCATAGGTTCGATTTTGAGCACCACTCGAACTCGGCACTGCACCTCTACCCCTACCACGACCTGTCGACTGCTGAAAACCCCGTGCTAGAGGTCGAACTGATGAGGAAGAACCAGACACAGATCCAGTCGGCTGAGCCATACCATCACCTCCTCTATTAGGACACTCCCGCATCATATGGCCAGGCTGCCCGCACGAATAGCATGCATCAGAACCTCGACGACACAGTCCAAAGTGAGCCTTGCCGCACTGATCACAATGTGGTGTTGGGGGTCTCATCTGACTAGTATCCCTGTGATGTTGCGAGCCAGATGCCCGCGAACTCTGACCTGGACCAGAATAGGATCGATCATATCGAGGGCTCTGAAACTGTGGAGGAGCACTAGCTACAGGTGGCGCCGAACTCCTCGAAAACTGTGGCCTGATGCGGCCTCTGAAGTCATCAGAATACCCTGAAAATCCTGCCCTCTTATGCTGGCCTCTATCCTGCTCCCTAACTGCCCTCTGTTGGCGCTTACGATCCTCTAGGGTCTGGGCATAAGCTTGAATACGGAAAATATCCATGGCCTCCACCAAGGAGGCTGTCGTACACTCATTTATTAGATGTGGTCCCAACCCATTCACAAACATATGCACCCTATCACTCATCTCGGCCACCATATAGGGAGCATACCTTGCCAAAGAATCAAACTGCATACTGTACTCTCGCACACTCATATTACCTTGTCTAAGGTTCAAGAACTTATCAGCTCTAGCTCGTCGTATCTCAACTGGCAGGTAGTGACGAAGAAAGGCCTCAGAAAATTCCTTCCACATAGCTGGAGGAGGGTTCGGACCCCTGGATCTCTCCCAACTATCATACCAGAGAACCGCTAAATCCCGTAACCGATAAGAAGCCAACTCTACTGCCTCTGTATCACTAACATGCATAACCCGAAGTGTACGATGAACTTGGTCAATAAAAGTCTGTGGGTCCTCCTTGGGGTCTGATCCGGTAAACACTGGAGGGTCTAAATTAATAAAATCACGAACTCTTGTACTAACTGGTTTCTCAGCAGCACCTGTATTCTGCCTCTGATCCTGAGCAGCTACCAAGCTAGTCAATAACTGCAAAGCACTCCGCATATCCTGGTCTGGAGTGCCAGACGGAGGAATTGGAGGCGCTGGGTGCCTTCTAATATCCTCTGGAGGAGATGGAGTAGATGAGGTATGAGAGGGCATCTCACTTTGAGCCTCACTTTGTCCTGCTCTGACTTGGGGCACCTGACTGGTACCCTCTCCCGCTGTTGTATCAAGCCGTCTACTTAATCGTTTGCTTCCGAGTCAAAGGCATCACTGAAAAAAACAAGGTGAATATTAGAGACGAACACTTACGACTCAACTCTACGCACGATCTAGATTCAGGAAGAAGGTAACAACCCTAGATGTCATGTAGCCTCCTGATTATAAATGTGGCGCGCTACACATCCATAATCAAGACTCTACTAGACACGGCTCATAGACAACCCCTAGGACAGACTTGCTCTGATACCAATTTTGTCACGACCCAAACTGAAGGGCCATGACTAGCACCCGATCACACTTGCCGAGCACCAACGTACATTTCATCTAACCTTCATTATTATCTTTTAGGGCTGACAAGATCAATATAAATGGTAGACCTAGATCATGGACAACCAGCAATAAAATATGACGGCATGAACATACATAGCAGGGGATAACCAGACAATCAAGAAACTACATATAAGGTATGAGCTACCACGCTACTATGAAAGACTATACAACAAAAACTAGCCGACAAGGCATACCAAACTATACATGAGCCGACACCTGTCTATGAGCCTCTAAAAGAACATAAGTGTTGCAACATAGCCGGAACAGGGCCCGACATACCCATAATGTCTATAACAAAAATTGCATACCAAGACCAAGGCAAGTCCGGAGAAGGGATCTCGCCAATCACCGCTGAACTGGACAATCTACTGTGGTGGGGGAGCTGCACCTGCCTGTCTATCAGGACCTGCAGCACGACATGCAGTGTCCACAAATAAAAGGACGTTAGTACGAATAAAGTACTGAGTATGTAAGGCAAGGAACCATAAATACGATCAGTAATGTAAGCAAGGATAGAGAATATACAACCTGTAACATCTTAGTACCTCTGAGGGCTACTTACATGAAATGCATGATACATATGTATAAATACATAAACCTTTAAAGCATTCGCCTCTGTGGGCATCATTATCATCATATCGTACCCGGCCATAATAGGCTCGGTAGAATCGTACCCGGCCACGTGGAGCTCGGTAAAACCCAACTGATCAGTGGTTGCACAATAGGTGCCGTACCCGGCCAACTATAGCGTGGCTCGGTAGAGTAAAATAGATACATATATATAATGCATGCTCGACTCATGGAATCACATTCTAAACCTTTCGGAGTGACGTAAGGTCGGTATCCTCTGTACACGTTATTAGGACTAACTCTTCACTATGAACCTTATAAGAATCAGGAAGTACCAACAACATTGATAACATAAGACTAAGAGAAGCAACATTAACATCAATCGTTCCATAAGAGGGAAAACAATGTAAGTACTGCTAGCTTCTAAGAGTAGAGTATCTTGGAAGATCGTTCATTACATTATGTACAATCGGAGTCGTGCAAAAGAAGGAAAGGGATAGCCTCACATACCTTGTATATACTGCCCCAATCTCAAGCTATGCAATTGTCAAAACTCCTTAGTCTACAATAAAAGAAACGATATTATCGTTATCATTTAAGCGTCATAACTATTATGTATCGACCACAACCTATTTTACGATGAAACAGACAGCACCTCCCCTATATATATGACCTCACACCATTCAAAACAGTCACCAAACAGCCCAAACAACATCAATAATAAACATATTGAGCCTCCCAAAATAGTCCACACACAGCCTAATCACTCCATACATACGACGACCACCGTAGTCGTGTCAAACAACCTGGAAATGTTACGAATAACTATCAGCCCATAACCCTACATATATATGGTGTTTCTACACACCCTACCTCCTCCAAAACTCCACAAGATAGTAGTAAAATACGTAGCCCAACAACAACGCAAAACAGTCCACAAAACAATAACATTACTACCAAGCCTTTCGATATATATCTCACAAGTTCTAGCTTCAATGGCTTAGCTGCAACTTGGATAATCTTAAATACATATAGAGTAATAGGTTCCTTACCTTTATACAGAAATAACAACTATAATTTGACCTTAAATTTCCATGAAATATCCCTCCAATGCTGCCACAACAACAAAAAAGCGAAACTAGCGATCAATTAGTGTTTTTCGGCACTAGAATCACTTTAGAAGGCTTGAAATCACCTAGGATTGATATTAAGAACATGAGGGAGTATTTACAGAACATAAACCCTTTAAAACAACCTCCCACACGAGCTGAAACGACACAAAAATGAGCAACAACAAGAAGAACAAGAGACTTACTAGCGCCACGGAATTCCCGACACTTGATTTGTGTTGTTTGCCCTTTTTTGGGTCTTGAATCTTGAGAGAACCTTGAGAGGATGTTACTAGGGTTCTAAGGTCTGAAAATAGTAAAAATAAATGACTTAAAACGGGTTGGAGGCATCCTATATAGGTCCAAATATCTTAAACCGACTTAGTGGGCCCCATAGAGAGGTGCTTGGCGCAGTCTCGCGAAAACGCAAATATCTCTCTACTCCGAGATCGTATCGACAAACGGTTTAATTAGTTGGAAACTAGACTCCTAGATCTTTAATTTGGTTGGTAGATCACCCCGTAATTCCTTGTAAATTATGAGAAAAGATTAGAAATATTTGACCCAATGTTTAAGTAAAATTATGAACCTAAGTTGCGACAACTTTTGTCGACTTTTGTTTCATAACTCGTTTGACTTCAAGACTTATGATACGGATATTATATGATTAAAATAAATTAATAAATGACCTCTTGAGTGTATCAAGCACCGCTAGATTACCTGAAAATACGAGTTACAACATCCTTGATTCGTTTAACTTCTAATACTGGTTAATCACCCTTATACACTCTTGTATCACTTAAGACCAATAGGATTGACTTCTTATCATCTCAAAGATAATTCCTTCTTGAATTTATGTTAACTAATATATGGCATGAACTAACACATGTGGATATGGGTTGTAACAGTAAAGGCCGAGGATGCGCACGTGATCGCTGCCGACTCGACACTACGCTATGGTAGGAAGAGCGGGTCGCAATAGCTTTTACCCGAATAGAGGTTCGGGATCCAATTTTGACAGGGAGCTAGTAGTGGAGTTGTATTTTCTGTCTAGCCTAGAGTTGCGGTTGTGCTTCTAATGTCACTTCAAACATTTTTGAGTTTTTGTATTTATAACTACTATTATAAAACTAAGGATTAAAGCTAAATTATGCTAAGAGAATATTGCTAAGTTGTAATTAATGGGTAGAAGAGCACTAGAGTCGTAGCATCACCTAAGTGGCTAATTGATGGGTAGATGTTACTAAGGATAGATTGACATATTTGGGGATTATGGTGTAACCGTTGCACAATTGCACCCACTCTCACACCTCTCGGTAGAGAGAGTGATTTTGCCCAATTGACTCTCTCTCGATCAATTGGGTAGGCCAATGACACCAAGTAACTAGGGTTCAAGTAGGGTGATTACTCTCTCGAGATTTAACCCGTTAATTGGTACTACCATTTCTCATGGGTCCATCCCAATTCCTTGTTGGGTCAATTTTGGGGTCATAAACTCTCTCTTTCGAGAAGAGTTGAACCCACTAAGCTTGAATCAGTGTTTGTAACCTTCAATTCTTGAATAAAAACATAAAATCAACCCAAATAGCAAAAACCCAATATCAATCCAACCCTAGATGGCAACACCCATCAATTACCCACACTAGGGTTGAGACACAACCCTAGCTAATGGGTTTAGCTACACATAATTAAAGAAGACACTGAAGAAATAGATAAAGAACTAAACATATTAATTAATTACTAAGAAGAAACTACAATAATCTATTTTTAATGGGAAGCAAAAATGCCAAACAATAGCTACAATATCGGTCTCACGAGCTCAGCTACGTTTTTGAATACAAAACTTCACCTAAAAATGGTAAAATATCCTATTTATAGTGGGCTAGAAAAATTGGACAAAAATACCCCTGCGGGGTCAGTGCGGGCCGTACAAAAACAACCGCGGGCGCACTGGCTCTTTTGACATCAACTTTAAGTTCTCTATACTAGAAGACGCGGACCGCGTGAAAGTGCAGTGCGGCCGCGTAGAAGATCTGGCGCGGTCCGCACAAATAGGATGCGGACCACGTGGCATGGTTTTGATCCCTTGCCCAACTCTCTGAACCTTACGAACGCGGACCGCACAAAGCAGGAGTGCGGCCATAAAGCTTCACCGTGGACCGCGAAAATCCTTCCGCGACCGTGTGAATTTAAGCCTGAATATGTCATATCTCTGAACCTCCTAGTGCGGCCGCGGTCACTGTTGTGCGGTCGACACTAGGCCCTTTCTTCTTCAATTCTCTTGGTCTTTGATACTTGAGCAGGTTTCACTCCTTTTTGAGCCGATCTTTGACATTTCGTCACTTTGTCGATCAAACATGCAATCAAGCACAACTTGTGAGCATTTTGGGACTATTTTGTAGCAATTTATATTCAAAGCATAGGGAATTAGAGGCATAAACACGTTAAAATCCTAACTTATCAACTCCCCCAAACTTAAACCTTTGCTTGTCCTCAAGCAAACAAATTAAGACTCACCCCTTACAGGAACATCCAAGTAATTCCAGCTATCCTAAACTAACCTCAACAAGCATCAATTGGGACAAACAATTGCCCTCAATACGAATGCGTCATTAACACATTTAAAAATTTGAAAACTATGGATCAGGTGTGACAAAAGAGCATCAAGAGTTGACACATTTCATCAAAGAGTTTCTCTCAATTACTTTAGTCATTATGGAACCCAAACTCCCACATCCTCAACTCTCCCTAAGCGAACCTCACCTTCTAAGTACCATATGCTTGCCCCTTATGTAAGTATCCACTAATGTAAGCTCTCTCAACTCGAGATCAAATAGGGCTTTTGTGGAGTCATTGTGAAGGCTTTTAGGTAAGGGTAGGACATATTTTTATTCAAGTGGGTTCAATCTTCCCTTAAGCACTTCTTTTGATTCATTTTGGCACAACTCTCTTGACTCTTTTGATTATTTCAATTCTTTACAAGGGGTTAGAGAGACACATTGTCACTCTTTCTTATACAATTCAAAGCATTTCTCCTTTTTATACGTTTTCCACACCTTTTTCACTTTTGTTTTCCTTGAGTCCCTTTTTATTCTTGTTCACATTGGACTTCCTTTTTGTCTTTTTCTTTTCTTGCTTTTTCATTTCCTTCCTTTTCTTTTGCTTTTGTACCTTTTTAACACTTTGCTTCCTTTCTTGTCTCTCCCCCAAAACTTAGATATTTGCCATTACTCAAGGGAATTTGGGTGCCAAGAGAAGGTAATCATTTAGAACGGGTATAGGCTTCTAGCATTGGTTCTTGAAAGAAAAAGGTTTAAGGCTCAAAAGGGTTAACTAGGGATCATCTCATTGGTAGGCTATGGAATTGTTCAACTTAACATTTGGATCAAGGAGAGCCTATAATCACTTCTCAAGTCAAATTTCACCTAGGATTTTGCCTCAACAAACATTCAGGGCAAGTTCTAGACCATTGGCTTGGGACTTGGACTCACATTTCGATTCCTCACCACACACGCTAGGGGATTGCTAAAGCCATCGAGTCGAGGGCCCAACACGACCTTAGTCACGATTCAAGCACACAATGGTCCGAAAAGACCACATGATGATTGTTTGGTCAACGCAAAAGTCTCAAAGCCACGACTTTCACCATCCTGAACACAACATTATGTATTTGACCATGGGATCAAAGGCAAATGTTCTAGGCCCAAGTGAAGCTTTGCTTGAGGTACCTTTAACTACAACTATCAAAAACAAAAGAAAAATCAAAGAAACAGACTCAAACCCTTAAGTAGGTTGTCACGTCATCTATCATTGGGAAGAGCCACCCGGTTCACACAATACTCTACCCTTGGAAAGAACCGTGGCATTAAGAAAACCAAGGGCTTATTGGAAGCGTCAAAAACAAAACAAGAGGCTACGAGCCTAACTACAAAGCTAAAAACGAAATTTTTTTGCGAAAATAGAAAATAGAATAAATATATACAATATGGGAGTAGAATATACAAACGGGGGATGAATACATACAGAAATGTAAAGTTATATACAACCCAAAGAAAAAAAATCAACAAAAACATAAACTAAGAATCTATATATACAGTCATCCAGATAAAAGTAGGGCGCACCCCCACGAATAAAAGCTGGCATTGTCCTCAATGCCAACTATCAAATAAGCATAAAAAACAAAGTAAAGGATATAGGAGCTCCCTAGGCCTGGTCCGTCTGCATAGGATCATCAGTGGTCCCCAAGTCCTCTGTATGTACGGGAACCTCAGACTGGTTCCCGATCTCCTATTGCTCAGCTGCTGGGACTGGGGCCTGCTCCTGGACCGGCTGGATGATAGGTGCATCACTAGAGGGGGTCTCCTGTGGGTCTGCTAGCTCAATAACTGCACCAACTGAATTGGGGATTTTTCTCTTCTTCCTTGGAGGCTTGGGTGCCTGCTCCTGGTCATGCTGTGGCTGTGGCACTGGTGCTGCTGCTGGGGTTGGATATCTGAATAGCAAGTCTAAAGGCATCTGGTCTGCCAATAGCTTGTCCACATCAGTCCTTAGCACTTTCACCGACTCCTTGGAAGCCCTTGACTTTCTCATATTCTTGTGCTCCTTGGCAAGCTCCGTCAAAGCCTTGCCATGTGAATCCACCGCCTCAGTCAAGACGTCACGAGTCCTCATAATCTTCTCCTAATTTTCCAAGAGCTTTCTCAGTGTATCCTCAATGGACTGAGGAATCTGAGCAGTGGAAGGTGCTAAATGGGCCTCAACTGTAGCAAACAATGTAGACAACTTGTATGTCGCCACTGCCATCTAGTTGTTCAAACTAGCTAGTGTCTGGCTCAACGGATGGGTCGTGAAAGGATGAGTCTGGGAAGAAGGAACCCCCGGGCTAGTTGAAGTACTGGGGCCAGTAGAAGCGGAGGGTCTTGGAGTCAAATCATCAACAGTGGTGGCAGCAGGCATGGTGGAAGGCTCTGTGGAGGGCTCAATAGAAGACTCTACCGCAAGTGGCTCCTCAGACTAGCCAGCTAGGGTAGAAGCAGGCGGCTTGTAATTTTTGTCCTTGGGGTTGTCTGACCCCTTAAAATTGTACCAGGAGAACAGAGCCACAGGTTTGACCTTGACGTTAAATGGTCTCTTCTCCACCTCCAAGTCCCGAAAATACATAGTAAGGTGCTGGGAAAAGGGTAGTTCTGGTCATGCTCAACCCCTACTGCAGAAATGATGTGGCATATCACATTGCCCACGTTGATAGGATAGCCTGCTATAATAGAAGCAATAAGAACCGCCCGGGCAAGTGGAATAGTCTGATCATGGGTAGTCAGGTCGAGCCGACTGCACATAAAGGTCAACCACCCTCTAGCCTCGAAGTTGAAAGTTCTCCGAAGTATTTTGGCCCCTACTTGTAACCACTCTGGAATCGTACCCGGGATTGCCAGGTATGAAGCTAACCACGAACAAACCTCCTCGCCCATTGCTAACTTTTCATTGTAAAGGGACTCATCTTCATCAATGAACCCCAAGTATTCATTCAGTGCCCTCCCGGTGAATACCACATTTTTGTTTCTCACCTTGGTCACCTTAGTGCCCTTCAAGATATGGGCCACATTGCTGTAAAATTCCTTGACCATATGCTCATTCGCCTTCAAACAATTGTCTTTAAAGAACTCCCAACCCACTCGAGCCTGAAACTATCTATGCACATTGGGGTGTAGGGGTAGAAGGTCTTTGTCAATGAAGCTCCTCTCAAGAATCAACTTCCATGACGGCCACCATTCCCTAAACTTGTGGAACGCCACCTGGCTAACAAATCGATCTTCCCAAACTTCAGGTTTTCTAGTTTGTTCAACACCCCCAACCTGGGGCACACCACTGTCCGGTACCTCATTATCACTATTAGTCCCACCTTCTGCACTCTCCCCAGATACTGAAGCTGTGGGGGAGGTGGAGTATTCACCGCTGCCTGCTGCTGAGCCATCAAACGACTAAGAAGGTGCACGTTGTGGGGCTTGGGCAGTATGTGAAGCTGGGACTGCAGGAGCTGGCCCTGAGTCAGAAGAGAGGTCTTGAGAGGGTACGTATTGACTCCCCGATTGGTCATCTATGACAACTTGTTTCCTTGTTTTTAGTTTAGGTCGGGAAGTGAGTTTAACTTATTTTCCTTTTCCTCCCCGGGAGAGGTCACCTTGGCCGGGTTGTTTGGCACCTCTTCCTCATTGTTTTGCCATTGTCTGCAAGCAAACGCATCTAACATTGTTAGTTTAAGCACACGCAGTGAAGCAAGTGAATGAATTAAAGTTGTAGACAACAAAAAGATTGTTGCAGACACTGCTGCAGATCCAGGCACCACGGCCCGCGTGCAAGGGAGCGTGGTCGTGTTGGGGGTACCACGGACCGCTCAAAGGCGACCGCGGTCTGCGTTGATCAAGTATCAACTAAAGTCCCTTTCTGAATCTAAGCACCGCGGTCTACGTAAAATGGGTACGCGACCGCGTTGCGCCGCACGGACCGCACAAACGTTACCGCGGCCGTGCTGGGCACAAGTATTTCCTCAGTCAATTAAGCATCACGGACCGCGTGGATGTGTAAAGCGGACCACATTAGGGCACCGCAGACCGCGCTAAGGCGACCGCGGGCCATACTGGGTCAATTTCAGGGACTAAGCTAGGGTTCATGTTTTCTTCTATTTTTGTTCAAATTTTTACCCCTACTTGTCCCTACTTAGTTACCCAATCCTTAGTTAGTTTAAACTAACATGAAATCTAACCTAGACTAACAATTCGAAAAACAATGTGAAGAAAAAGAAGTTACAGACTACTGGCAAGCAAATAAAATGAAAATAAGAAAGTAATTAATCATGAATGCATTAAATGTTACCAGGATTAGGAAGAATGAATGCAATATATCCAAGCAAGCAATAATTTCGGTGTTGGAAGAGGATGAACAGTATAATTAGGGTTCTGGGTTTTCAAATTGCGAAAAGGGTAAAATGAGACCCTTGGTCTCTATTTATAGAAACCCAGTGGGACCCGTGCTCACCTACCAGTGCGGCCGCACAAAAGCGACCGCGGACCGCGCTGGGTTTATTTGTGTGACCCTTCAGTAAGCACCCTATGCGGACCGCACAAAAGTGGAACGCGGCCGCGTATGTCCTCCGCGAACCGCACTAACTTGACATCGGCCGCGGTGAAGAACTTCAGAGAGTCCCCTTCTAAACTCATGCTGGTGCGGACCGCACAAAGTGCACCGTGGCCACACTGGCAACTTCAGAGACTATGCAATTTTCATACTTTGTTTTGCACTGCTTCAACACAATCCCTGCAACATCTCACAAACAATTAGCTCAAAACTCCTAAGCTACAAAGAAAATCAAAGAGAAAGAAAAAAAGACATGGGTTGCCTCCCAAGAAGCGCCTGATTTAACATCGCGGCACGACGCATGTTACCACCACATCACTTTAGATGAAGAAGCGCCACTACATGGCTGCCATCAAACTTTCCAAGATAATGCTTGACCCGGTGGCCATTAACTCTGGAGACTTCACCATTTTTGTTTTGTAGATCAAGAGCACCAAACGGGGTCATGAATACAACTTCAAATGGCCCACTCCACTTTGACTTGAGCTTACCCGGAAATAGACGTAACCAGGAATTAAACAAGAAAACCAAATACCCAACTTTGAACTCCTTGCCCCGAGCATATTTGTCGTGAAGGTACTTCATTTTGTCCTTGTACAAGGACGAACTGGAGTATGCATGCAATCTAAACTCATCGAGCGCATTAAGTTGTTCAACCCTCAGATTTGCAGCAACATCCCATTCTAAGTTCAACTTCCTCAAGGCCCACATAGCCTTGTGCTCCAATTCCACCGGAAGATAGCAAGCTTTCCCAAACACCAACCGGTACGGAGACATACCAATTGGGGTCTTGTAAGCTGTCCGATAGGACCAAAGAGCATCATCCAATATTTTCGACCAATCGGTCCTATTAGCATTGACAGTTTTAGACAAGATACTCTTAATTTCTCGGTTGGAGACTTCCACTTGACCGCTAGCTTGAGGATGATAGGGGGTGGTCACTTTGTGATTAACTCCATATTTGGCAAGCAATGAATCAAAATCCTTGTTGCAAAAGTGAGACCTCTCATCACTAATGATAGCACGAGGAGTGCCAAACCTTGTGAAAATACTCTTTTTCAAAAATGTTATCACACTCCGGGCTTCATTGTTGGGCAAAGCCACGACTTCAATCCACTTGGAGACATAATCTACTGCCACAAGAATGTAAGTGTTTCAACAAGAGCTCACAAAAGGACCCATGAAGTCGAGGCCCCAAACATCAAAAATATCTACCTCGAGAATCGTATTGAGGGGCATCTCATCCCTTTTGAAATTCTGCCGGCTCGTTGGCATTCATCACATCTTTTGACCACATCACCGGCATATTTAAACAAGGTAGGCCAATAAAATCCGCAACTGAGTACCTTTGAGGCCGTCCTCGCCCCGCCATGATGGCCACCATAGGGTGAAGAATGGCAAGCCTCTAGGATACTCAATTGTTCCTCCTTCGGGACACATCTATGAATCACACCATCCATGCAAACCTTGAACAAGTATGGCTCATCCCAATAGAAATCCAATTTATCCCACTTGAGCTTTTTCCTTTGGTTAGAAGAGAGCTCACACGGGATGATTCCGTTAACAAGATAATTTGCAGCATCAACGAACCACAGCATTCCACGCATTGACACCGCAAGGAGTTGCTCGTCGGGAAATGTATCATTGATCTCAAGTCCATCACAAAGCCTCCCCTCCTCCTCCAAATGGGACAAGTGGTCCGCCACTTGATTCTCACTACCCTTTCGGTCAACAATTTCTAAATCAATCTCTTGAAGAAGAAGAACCCATCTCATCAATCTTGCCTTTGAATCTTTCTTGGTCATCAAATACCTAAGGGCGGCATGGTCGGTGTGCACAATAACTTTGGCCCCCATAAGGTAAGGACGGAACTTTTCCATAGCAAAAACAATAGCCAATAACTCCTTTTCGGTGACTGTATAGTTCCTTTGAGCCTCATTCATGGTCTTGCTTGAGTAGTACACTAGGTGGAACATCTTGTTGATCCTTTGGCCTAAAACTGCCCCCACCGCAACGTCACTAGCATCGCACATGAGCTCAAATGGTAAGCTCCAATTTGGTGCGGTGATGATGGGGGTAGTTGTCAACTTTTGTTTAAGGATCTCAAAAGCCTTCATGCACTTCTCATCGAAAACAAACTTGGCATCTTTCTCTAGTAACTTGCACAACGGCTTAACTACCTTAGAAAATCTTTGATGAACCTCCGGTAGAAACCCGTGTGCCCAAGAAAACTCCTCACCCCTTTGACAGAAGTAGGGGAGGAAGCCTTGAAATAACCTCGATCTTGGCCTTATCAACTTCAATTCCTCTCTTCGAGATCTTGTGACCCAACACTATACCTTCTTCTACCATAAAATGGCACTTTTCCCAGTTTAGAACAAGGTTGGTATCTTCACACCGAGCCAACACTCTTTCCAAGTATACCAAGCATTCCTCAGAAGAATCCCCAACCACGCTGAAATCATCCATGAAGACCTACAAGATATCCTCCACGATGTCGGTGAAAATAGCCATCATGCAACGTTGGAAGGTCGCCGGAGCATTACACAATCCAAATGGCATCCTCGAGAAAGTGAATGTGCCATAAGGACATGTAAAGGTCGTCTTCTCTTGGTCCTCTAGGGCAATGAGAATTTGATTGTACCCCGAGTAACCATCCAAAAAGCAGTAGAAAGCCCGACCCGCAAGACGATCAAGCATTTGGTCAAGGAACGGCAACGGGAAATGATCTTTTCTAGTCACCTTGTTAAGTTTCCGGTAATCCATACAAACTCTCCAACCCGTCACTGTCCGAGTAAGAATAAGCTCATTGTTGTCATTGGTCACCACAGTCATTCCACCTTTCTTCGGTACACATTGCACCGGAGAAGTCCATGAACTGTTAGAAATGGTATAAACCACACCAGCGTCAAGCCACTTGATAACCTCTTTCTTTACTACTTCTTGCATAGCCTTATTTAGTCTTCTTTGATGCTCAAGTGAAGGCCTCACATCCTCCTCCAATATGATTTTATGCATGCAAAAGGCAGGGCTTATACCCCGAATATCAGCTAGAGTCCATCCGATTTCCATTTTTCGCTTTTGAAGAACTGCCAAGGTGACCTCAACCTGCATGTTAGTAAGGCAAGAAGAAAGAATAACAGGTAAAGTAGAATTTGAACCCAAGAATTCATACCTGATGTGTGGAGTAAGTGGATTCAACTCCAACACCAGTGGCTCCTCAATCGATGGCTTTGTTGGTGGAGTTTTGCGGTTTTCAAGATCTAAAGATAGCCTTCTAGGCTCATAAGAATATGAACCCATACCATGCAATGCATTCACGCACTCCACTCTACTAGCATCATCATTGACATACATATTAAGAAGCACGGCCTCAAGATGATCTTCAACATTGATCATGGAGCTTGTGCCATCCACTATCACAGCTGTGACAATGTCCATAAATGAACACACCTCCGTGCTATTGGGTTGTCTCATTGATTTGCAAACATGGAATACCACCTTATCATCCCCCACTCGAAAAGTCAACTCACCTGCTTCAACATCAACCAATGCCTTCCCCGTAGCTAGGAAAGGTCTCCCAAGAATAATCGGCACTTCAAAGTCCACCTCACAATCTAATATGACAAAGTTGGCCGACAATATGAATTTATCAAAACGGACAAGAACATCATCAATTATGCCCAAGGGTCGCTTCATCAATCGATCCACCATTTGAAGTCTCATTGAGGTAGGTCGAGGTTGCCCAATTCCCAAAGTCTTGAAGATCGAGTACGGCATCAAATTAATACTAGCCCCCAAGTCACAAAGGGCCTTAGCAAAATCCGCACTTTCGATAGTACAAGGGATAGTAAAAGCTCCGGTATCCTCAAGCTTGGGTGCCATTGAATGCACTATGTCACTCACTTGATGAGTCATCTTAATTGTTTCACACTCCATCGACCTCTTCTTTGTAACCAAATCTTTCATGAACTTCGCATACCCCGGCATTTGCTTAAGTGACTCAACCAAAGGGACATTGATTGTGAGTCTCTTCATCATGTCAATGAATTTTTTGAATTGATTATCACTCTTTTGCTTTGCTAACCGTTGAGGATAAGGTGGAGGTGGCCTAGGCAAAGGTGCCTTGGCCTTTTGTACAACCAGCTCAGGCATGTCAATCACGTGTTCCCTAGACGGGTTCACGGCATCTTGAGTCTCTACCTCTACTTCATCATTAATATCAATCCGCACATCATTGTTCACATTTTGATTAACCACGCCATCAACAATCAAAGGTACATCATCATCCTGCAACTCAACATCTTCATCCATAACTTGGTTATGCATTGAGGCATTCGCATCACCACCTCTCCCACTTCTTGTTGTAAGCGCCATCACATGGTTATTATTCCCACCCTTTGGGTTCACCATTGTATCACTTGGTAGAGCACCCTAGGGACGAGTATTCAATGCTTGAGAGATTTGGCCTAATTGCACCTCCAAGTTTCGGATGGATGTGTTATGCGAAGCTAATTGGGCCTCGGAATCTTGGTTCTTTTTCATCATTTGCTCGAACATGCTTTCAATTCCCCCCATGTCACTTCCGGATGAACTCGGACCTTGAGAAGGAAAGGGGGGTGGAATGTTCGGTTATTGGTAGATGGGGGCCTTTGAAAGCCTTGCCCCCGGTTGCCTTGGTTCCTGCTATTGTTTCACCCTCCTTGATTGTTGTTGTTGCCTTAATTATTGTTATTACCATTCCAATTCCCTTGGTTGCTTTGATTACCCCAATTGTTGTTTTGGTTGTTGTTATTCCAATTACCTCCGCCTTGTTGTTAGTTGCCCCAATTTCCTTGAGGACGCCATTGTTGATTCGAAGAGTTGCCTCTATTCCCTTGGTAGTTATTGATATATTGGACCTCTTCGCTTTGATCATCATAGCGATCATTTGAATAACCACCACCATCATTGTTGTTGTCATATTGTTCACAATTACCTTGAGGTTGTTGTCCTCTTTGCCTCCTTTTCAACATAGAAACGCTTTCTATTACATTGACTTGGCGCGGGTTTTGGACTTGTTGCAATTGCGCCTTTGCTAATTGATTCATAGTTGTTGTAAGCCCGGCGATGGCTTGGCCATGATCGTGCAATTCCTTGTGCAAATGGATGACCGTGGGCTCACATTGGGGCACATTTGCTCAGCTTTGCCATGCCGAAGAGGTTTCGGCCATTTCATCAAGTATATCACATGCCTCTTGGTAAGAAAGTTTCATAAAGTTCCCTCCGGCCAATTGGTTCACAATGCATTGAGTCATGGTGTTGATGCCCTGATAAAAGTTTTGTTGAATCATATCTTTGGTCATGTCGTTATTAGGGCACTCTTTCACTATTGTTCTATATATTTCTCATATCTCGTGCAAAGGTTCCGTTGGCTCTTGCTTGAAAGCTAGAATTTCATCCCGAAGAGCTACCATATGACTTGGAGAAAAGAACTTGGCAATAAATTTGTCCGCCAATTCATCCCATGTTGTAATAGAATGATTGGGGAGCCTTTCTAACCAATCCAATGCTTTTCCTCGAAGAGAGAACGGGAAAAGCCTCAATCTCAACGCATCCTCGGACACGTTTGTCTGTTTGCTACCCCAGCATGTATCCACGAACCCCTTCAAGTGCTTGTAGGCATTTTGATCGGAGGCACCCGTGAAATACCCTCTTTGCTCGAGCAAGGTCAATATAACATTTGTTATTTGAAAGTTCCCCACCCGGATTCGGGGAAGAACAATAGCACTAGCGTATCCTTGATTTGGTAAAACTCTGGGAGCCACTCTCGGCGGTGCTGGAGGAGGGTCTGGAATATTTTTGTTCACATTTGCATTTACATTGGCATTTCGGCCTCTCTGTGGAACTTGAGGTAAAACCTCATCTTGTTCTAGATCCTCTACCTCCTCCCCGGCTATCACATTGTCGAGAGGGTCATTTGCATTAAGAGCCATTGTACCTGATTGATCGACACAAACAAAATTAGTAAACAAGAAGGAAAAAGAAGCAAAACACAAAACTAACTAAACAGATAGTCAACACCGTAAGCTCCCTAGCAACGACGCAAAAATGTGATCGCTGCCGACTCGACACTATGCTATGGTAGGAAGAGCGGGTCGCAATAGTTTTTACCCGAATAGAGGTCCGGGATCGAATTTCCATAGGGAGCTAGTAGTGGAGTTGTATTTTCTGTCTAGCCTAGAGTTGCGGTTGTGCTTCTAATGTCACTTCAAACATTTTTGAGTTTTTGTATTTATAACTACTATTATAAAAGTAAGGATTAAAGCTAAATTATGCGAAGAGAATATTGCTAATTTGTAATTAATGGGTAGAAGAACACTAGGGTCGTACATCACCTAGGTGGCTAATTGATGGGTAGATGTTACTAAGGATAGATTGACATATTTGGAGAATATGTTGTAACCGTTGCACAATTGCACCCACTCTCACACCTCTCGGTAGAGAGAGTGATTTTGCCCAATTGACTCTCTCGAGATCAATTGGGTAGGCCAATGAGACCAAGCAACTAGGGTTCAAGTAGGGTGATTACTCTCTCGAGATTTAACCCGTTAATTGGGACTACCATTTCGCATGGGTCTATCCCAATTCCTTGTTGGGTCAATTTTGGGGTCATAAACTCTCTCTTTCGAGAAGAGTTAAACCTACTAAGCTTGAATCCGTGTTTGCACCATCAATTCTTGAATAAAACATAAAATCAACCCAAATAGCAAAAACCCAATATCAATCCAACCCTAGATGGCAACACCCATCAATTACCCATACTAGGGTTGAGACACAACCCTAGCTAATGGGTTTAGCTACACATAATTAAAGAAGACACTGAAGAAATAGATGAAGAACTAAACATATTAATTAATTACTAAGAAGAAACTACAATAATCTATTGTTAATGGGAAGCAAAAATGCCAAAAAATGGCTACAATATCGGTCTCACGAGCTTAGCTGTGTTTCTGAATACAAAACTTCACCTAAAAATGGTAAAATATCCTATTTATAGTAGGCGGGAAAAACTGGACAAAAATACCTCTGTGGGGTCAGTGCGGGCCGTACAAATGAAACCGCGGCCGCACTGGCTCTTTTGACTTCAACTTTAAGTTCTCTGAACTAGAAGACGCGGACGGCGTGAAAGTGCAGCACGACCGCGTAGAGGGTCTGGCGCGGTCCGCACAAACAGGACACGGACTGCGTGGCATGGTTTTTATCCCTTGCCCAACTTTCTGAACCTTACGAACGCGGACCGCACAAAGTAGGAGTGCGGCCGCGAAGCTTCACCACAGACCGTGAAAATCCTACAGCGGTCGTGTGACTTTAAGCCTGAATATGTCATATCTTTGAACCTCCTAGTGCGGCCGTGATCACTGTTGTGCGGTCCGCACTAGTCCCTTTCTTTTTCAATTCTCTTGGTCTTTGATACTTCAGCAGGTTTCACTCTTTTTGAGCCGATCTTTGACATTTTGTCACTTTGTCGATCAAACCTGCAATCAAGCACAACTTGTGAGTATTTTGGGACTATTTTGTAGCAATTTATATTCAAAGCATAGGCAAGTAGAGGCATAAACACGTTAAAATCCTAACTTACGTGGTGCAGCCAGAGCACCCGTGCAAGCTAGCACCGAAGAGCCACCAGCAGTTCCAGCCAAAGCCTAGGAATTGGATGCGCCTACTACTACTACTACTCCAGCACTTCAGGAGACATTAGCATAGTTCCTGAGCATGTTTGGTACATTAGTTCAGGCGGGGTTGATTCAGATTGTACCAACTACTTCACAGATCGGGGAAGGGACCCAGACTTCCGCCACCCCCACTCCAGAGCAGCGAGTTCTCATTGGTCAGGTTCCGGGCATCATAGCGACACAGCCTGTGGTCCCAGTTCAGCGGGTGGTGAGGACCTCTCGCCGAGTAGAAGACATGTAGGTTCAGGAGAGAGAATATAGGGAAGTGAGGAGACCTCATAGACTGGAGAGACCCATTGGTCCTTATTTTGGAGGAAGAGTACGACATGGTAAAGGTTTTATGGGCCAGCTAGCTCAGTTTGCATCTCAGATTTCACACAGTGTTTCAGGTGTTCAGGGGTCTTGGAGTACCCGTACCGCACAGTTTCCACTACCATGTCCTCCCAAAGCTTGTTTTGAGTGTGGTGAAACATGCCATATGGTGAGGGATTGCCCTAGACTTGGGAGGAGTGCACCTCTACAGACTTCTCAGCCATAGCATGCCCCGCAAAGTTCTCAGGTTATGATTACAGCTCCAGTTGCTACCCCACCTACTCAGCCAGCTAGAGGTGGAGAACGCGGAGGTAGAGGTTGCCTTCGAGGGGGAGGCCAGGCCAGATACTATGCCCTTCCTACCCATACCGAGGAGGTTGCCTCCGATTCTGTCATCACAAGTATTATACTGGTTTGTCACATAGATGCATCAGTTCTATTCGATCCAGGCTCTACTTACTCTTATGTGTCTTCTTATTTTGCTCCGCATTTGGGTGTATATCGGGATTCTTTGAGTTCCCCTATTTATGTTTCTACTCCTGTGGGAGATTCTCTTGTTGTGGACCACATTTATCGGTCGTGTTTGGTTGTTCTTAGTGGTTTTGAGACCAAAGCCAATTTATTATTGCTCAGTATGGTAGATTTTGACATTATCTTGGGTATGGACTTGTTGTCGTCCCATTATGCTATTCTTGATTGTCACGCCAAAACCGTGACGCTGGCTATGCCAGGTGTATCGTGTATTGAGTGGAGGGGTACTTTAGATCATACTCTCAGTAGAGTTATTTCTTTTCTTAAAGATCAGTGTATGGTTAAGAAGGGGTGTGATGAGTACTTAGCTTATGTGAGAGATGTCAGTTTTGATACCCCTTTAGTTGATTCAGTCCCAGTAGTACAGGATTTTCCCAATGTGTTTCCAGCCAATCTTCCAAGCATGCTACCTGATAGAGATATTGATTTTGGCATTGATCTGTTGCCGAGCACTCAGCCCATTTCTATTCCTCCATATCGTATGGCTCCTCCTAAGTTGAAGGAGTTGAAGGATCAGTTGCAGGAGTTGCTTCATAAGAGTTTTATTTGGCCCAGTATTTCACCTTAGGGTGCACTTGTCTTGTTTGTGAAGAAAAGGGATGGTTCTACACGTGTGTGTATTGAGTACCGCCAGTTGAACAAGGTTACAGTGAAGAACCGTTATCCTCTGCCTCGTATTAATGATCTATTTTGCCAGCTTCAGGGTGCACAGGTGTTTTCTAAGATTGATTTGCGCTCAGGTTACCATCGGTTGAAGATTCGGGAGCCAGATATCCCGAAGACTTCTTTCGAGACTCGGTATGGTCATTACGAGTTCCTTGTCATGTCATTTGGGTTGACCAATGCCCCAGCAACCTTTATGCATTTGGACTCATTCATCATTGTCTTTATTGATGATATCCTGGTGTATTCCCGGAGTCGGGAAGATCATGAGAAGCACCTGAGGACTGTGCTTCAAACTTTGAGAGAGAAGAAGTTATATGTTAAGTTCTCGAAATATGAGTTTTGGTTAGATTCAGTGGCATTCCTAGGCCACGTGGTATTGAGTAAGGGTATTCAGGTGGATCCGAAGAAGATAGAGCCGTGCAGAGTTGGCTCAGACCATCCTCAGCTACAGAGATTCACAGTTTCCTTAGTTTGGTAGGTTATTACCATCGTTTTGTGGAGGGGTTTTCATCGATTGTAGCCCTTATGACAAGATTGACCCAGAAGGGTGCTCCGTTCCAGTGGAAGGAGGAGTGTGAGGCGAGCTTTCAGAAGCTCAAGACAGCTTTGACTACAACCCCAGTTTTGATATTGCCTACAGGTTTGGGGTCTTATACGGTCTAGTGTGATGCCTCGAGGATTGACCTCGGAGCGGTGTTGATGTAAGACGGTAGGATGATTGCCTACGCGTCCAAAACGTTGAAGATACATGAGAAGAATTACCCTATTTACGACCTTGAGTTAGTTGCCATTGTTCATGCCCTGGAGATTTGGCGCCATTATTTATACGGGGTTCCCTGTGAGATTTATACTGGCCATCAAAGCTTGCAGCACTTGTTCAAGCAAAAGGATCGAAATTTGCGCCAGAGGAGGTGATTAGAGTTGCTAAAGGATTATGACATCACCACCTTGTATCATCCGGGCAAGGACAATGCGGTGGTCGATGCTTTGAGTTGCCGGGCAGAGAGTTTGGGGAGTTTGGCTTATTTACCAGCATTAGAGAGGCCTATGGAGATGGATGTTCATACCTTAGCCAACCAGTTTGTGAGATTGGATCTTTTGGAGCCCATTCGGGTTCTAGCTTGTGTGGTTTCTCGGTCTTCCTTATTTGATCGTATCAGGGAGCGACAACATGATGACCCTCATTTGCTTGTTCTCAAGGACAAGGTTCAGCATGGTGATGCTAGAGATGTGACTATTGGTGAGGATGGGATATTGAGGATGCAGGGTCGGATTTGTGTACCCAATGTTGATGGGCTTCGGGAGTTGATTCTAGAGGAGGCCCATAGTTCGTGGTATTCCATCCATCCGGTTTCCGCGAAGATGTATCAGGATTTGAGGCAGCACTACTGGTGGAGGTGGATGAAGAAACATATAGTTGGATTTGTAGCTCGGTGCCTCAACTGTCAGCAGGTGAAGTATGAACACTAGAGGCCGGGTGGGTTGCTTTAGCAGATAGAGATTCCGGAGTGGAAGTGGGAGCGGATCACCATGGACTTTGTAGTTTGACTCCCATGGACTTTGAAGAAGTTTGATGCTATTTGGGTGATTGTGGATCGGCTGACCAAGTTCGCTCATTTCATTCCTATGTGTACTACCTATTCTTCGGAGTGGTTAGGAGAGATTTATATCCGGGAGATAGTTCGTCTGCATGGTATTCCAGTTTCCATTATTTCAGATAGAGGTTCTCAGTTCACATCACGGTTTTGGAGGGTCGTTAAGCGTGAGTTAGGTACTCGGGTACAGTTGACTATATCATTTCACCCTCAGACGGACGGACAGTCCGAGCACACTATTCAGATTCTTGAGGATATGCTCCGTGCATGTGTGATCGAGTTTGGAGGGTCTTGGGATCAATTCTTGCCATTGGCGGAGTTTTCTTACAACAACAGCTATCAGTTCAGCATTTAGATGGCACCGTATGAGGCTTTATATGGTAGGCGATATAGGTGTCCGGTGGGTGGTTTGAGCTGGGTGAGGCCAGATTATTGGGCAGAGATTTGGTTCAGGATGTTTTGGAAAAGGTGAAGGTGATTCAGGATAGACTCCGTACAGCCCAGTCCACACAGAAGAGTTACGCGGACCGGAAGGTTCGTGATGTTTCCTATATGGTCGGAGATCGGGTTCTGCTTCGGGTTTCACCTATGAAGAGCGTTATGATATTTGGGAAGAAAGGAAAGTTGAGTCCGAGATTTATTGGCCCTTTTGAGATATTAAGGCATGTTAGGGAGGTTGCTTATGAGCTTGCCTTACCTCCCAGCTTGGCAAGAGTTCATCCGATATTTCATGTTTTGATGCTCCGGAGGTATCAGACGACCCGTCACACGTGTTGGATTTCAGTTCAGTCCAGTTGGACAAGGATCTGACCTATGTTGAGGAGCCAATGGCAATATTGGACAGGCAGGTTAGAAAGTTGAGGTCAAAGAACATTGCAACAGTAAAGGTTTAATGGCGGGGCCAGCCAGTCGAGGATGCGACCTGGGAGACCGAGCAGGATATGCGCAGCCGTTACCCGCATCTTTTCACTATATCTGGTATGTCTCTATGCTCATTGAGGACGAACAAATGTTTAAGTGTAGGAGGATGTGACGACCCGGCCGGTCGTCTTAAGAATTAATGCCCAGATCCTCTATTAACTGCTTTCCCCAAGTTTATTTTTGCTATTTCGATTTTCCGGGATGTTTGATTTTGAGCTTCGGAGAGTTTTAGGACACTTAGTCCCTAAATGAGAGCTAAAGTGTTGGAAATTTGACCGTAGTCAGAACAGTGTGAATATGGCCTCGGAATGGAAATCCGATAGTTCTATTAGCTCCGTTAGGTGATTTCGGGGTTAGGAGCGTGTTCGGATTGTGTTTTGAAGGTCCGTAGCTAATTTAGGCTTGAAATGCTGAAAGTTGAATTTTTGAAGGTTCCGGTCCGATAGTGAGATTTTGATCCGAGGGTCAGAATGGAATTCTGGAGGTTGGAATAGCTCTGTAGTGTTGAATGTGACGTGTGTGCAAAATTTCAGGTAATTCGGACGCGTTGTGATAGACTTTTTGATCGAAAGCGTATTTTGAGGAAATTTGGAGTTCTTAGGCTTAAATCCTTGGTTAATTCGAGGTTTCGATGTTGTTTTAAGTGTTTTAAGGATTGGTACAAGTTTGAATAAGGTATTAGGTGATGTTTGTGCTTTTGGTTGAGGTCCCGGGTGCCTCGGGGTGATTTCGGATGGTTAATGAGAAGTTTGAGGAAATGTTGCAGCTGCTGTATTTTTGCTGCTTCTGGTATTTTCGCATATGCGGTTTGGGGACCGCAGGTGCGGTGATGCAAAAGCGGCTAAGGGGACACAGAAGCGGATTTTGGTCTTTTCTTCAGGAACCACAGAAGTGGTGGAATTACCGCAAAAGCGGTACTGCATCTGCGGATTGGGAGTTGCAGATGCGGAAGCTGGCTCTTTAAGTGAAAGTCACAGATGCTACATTTATTCCGTATAAGAGGGACCGCAGATGCAAAAACTGCTGGGCATTATTTTAAAAGGGGTTCCGAGACTTGGGGGTTTATTTCCACCATTTCTAATCGTTTTTGGAGCTCTTTGAAGGGGATAGAAGAAGTATTATAGGGGAATCGCTTGGAGGCAACATCCTTGACTTCATAACTTGTTTCTATATGATTACAGACCTAATTAGTGATGAAAAATTTGGGAAAAATGGGTAATTAGGGCTTGAGTTTAAGAGACCTTTAAATAAGGATTTGAGGGGTCATTTGAACTCCGAATTCAATGTTCTTGTTATGTACATACTCGTAAGAGTACGAGGTTTCTGAAAATGTAAATTTCACCCGATTCCAAGATGTGGGCTCGAGGGGCATTTTGGTCATTTTACATAATTTCGCGTATTAGCTTAGATTTTAATTGTAGAATCAGTTACTTGAAGTGTTATTTATATTATACAATTGAATTGAATAGATTTGGGCTATTTGGAGTCGAGTACTCGTGGCAAAGACGTGGCATCGGGTTGATTTTGAGCCCGTTCGAGGTAAGTGGCTTGTCTAACCTTGTGTGAGGGACCTTCCCCTTAGGATATGATATATTTGATAATTGAAATGCCTTGTACATGAGGTGACGAGCGCATACTTGAGCTAATTATTGAAAATCCGATTTTTCCTTAAGTATTTCAATTGAGTTGTTTTTCCTGTTTTATTCTACTTGGGAATTTAGCCTGTTACTAGTTTAGAAAAGCATGTTTAGTTTACTTAATTGCCTATTTACTTAATTTGCGTTAAGTGCATTACGTGAAGGTGTTAGTCTAGAATTAACTGCTTACTTGGTATGAAATTTAGCTTAATTGGGTATTCTTGTATTGTTGTGTGTGTTTTACTTTGGGACTACGGGACGACATCCCGGGAGATCCCCTGTACGTATTTATGATCTGAACTGAGGTGCGGGATATCAAGAGATCCCTGGCACGTATATTGAGGATACCAAGAGATCATCGAGATATCAAGATATCCCTAGCATATATTGAGGATACCAAGAGATCCTCAGGATACTAAGAGATCCCTAGCATATAATTGAGGATACAAGAAGATCCTCGGGATACCGAGAGATCCTAGCATATATTGAGGATACAAAGAGATCCTCGAGATACCGAGAAATCCCTAGTATATAATTGAGGATACCAAGAGATCCTCGAGATACCGAGAAATTCCTAGTATATATTGAGGATACCAAGAGATCCTCGAGATATTAAGAGATCCCTAGCATATAATTGAGGATACCAAGAGATCCTCGGGATACCAAGATATCCCTAGTATATATTGAGGATACCAATAGATCCTCAGGATACCAAGAGATCCCCGACTATCATCCTTGTTATGAGTGGTACTTCTTGGTGTTTGCCTTTATTGTTGTTTCCGTTATTGTACTCTTATTATCCTATGTAGATTCTTACTGTAGATTCTCAATTGTACTGCTTATCTTATCCTCTCATCTTTATATTTATATAATCTCAGTAGGGCCCTGACCTTCCTCGTCACTACCCAACCGAGGTTAGGCTTGGCACTTACTGAGTACCGCTGTGGTGTACTCATGCCTCTTCTGCGCATGTTTTTCATGTGCAGATCTAAGTACCACTACTCAGGCCTATCATCCTTGAGGAGGCGACTGCTCTAGAGACTTCGAGGTACATCTGCCACGTCCGCAGACCAAGAAGTCCCTTTCTATTCCTGCTTTTAGTATTTAACCCTTCTGTATTTTTCTGTTCTTATTAGACATTCCAGAGTTAGAGCTGAGTAGTGTTTTTCTTAGCTTATGATTCGTGTATTTCCGGGTCTTGGATTTAGATATTGGTTTTTGAGACTTATATATGGTGTATGCCGAGCGGAACATTGAAACACTATTATTGTTTTATTTCTGTTTTTAAATTGTTTTACTTCCACAAGTTTGGTTATCTTTCGCAATTTAGGCTTACCTAGTCGTAGAGACTAGGTTCCATCACGATAGTTCACGGAGGGTGAACCGGGGTCGTGACAGGTTGTGTCTTGGATAAGCATTTAGTTGACTATGCTCAGTATAATTACTTAGCTGTATATAATTTTTGCCTGCTTAAGTAGTACTATTATTACAAATTGTTATTCTTGTTCTATTTGATTGATGTCAAAGGGGAAGAAGAAAGAAAAAGAGTATAGGTACAAGAAAGGGGGAGAAACACACAAGAACCAGCTTCAAGACCAGGGGAGTACACTTGAAAAAAGGAAGTACCCATAAATTAGTCGAACTCTTTTAAGATTATTGTCATCATCAAAAAGGGAGAGATTGTTAAGTTTAGAATTTTAATAATGATAAATAGTATAAAAGGATGACTAATGACATCTCTTTGTCTGCAGATTTGGTAAGCAACGATGTTGATAAAAGGAAATAAGATCCTATTCAACGGCTATGTATTTTGAACTTTGCTTTACATGGAAAATGAATTAGTCAGTCAAAGAAGAAGAAGGAAAGTCAATCAGTCAGCCTTGTTAAAGATTCTCAAGCGTGCAAGAATGGGAAAAGAGCTAATCATGCTAGAGATCAAATCCAGAAGAATCAAGAAGAAATGGAGGAACCAATTCGTTAAGATTAAGAATGAATCTAGCTACCATTTCAAACAAGATTCATGAGGCTACCCTTGGGTCTTGCTCTTAGATGTATATGCCTCATAAGTAAAGGACTCCTAAAATTGCTGCCATACAATACCAGAAGACAACTCATCAAGCTATAAAGGAAGAAGTAGAAAAACATCCAAAGGCAGGCAACTACATCATATGTTTCTAAGCCTTTCTAGTTCTTAGTACAAACACTGTATTCCTGAGTCTACAAGTGTCACAAAAGATAGGAAGAGTTAGAACACAAAAAGAGAGTTGTGTCAACAATGGAAAGAATCATTGTTGTTGTATATTGTAGGTGGTGAACGTACTAAAACCATCACTGCTGTAAACATTCATTAAAGATCTAAGAGAACTCTTGTGACCCAAGGGAACTAGACGTAGGTACCACACTGGTACTAAACCAATATAAAAACTGATGTGTCTTCTTCACCTTTCTATTTCCTTAGTTTATATCTACTGCAATCAATCACTGCGCAAAGTTTAGTCGACTAAATCATACGTAGTCAACTAAAATTTCTAAATCGATTACAATTCACACCCTCCCCCTCCACTCTTGTACTTTCAATGTTGTCCATTTTTTGTACAATATCAAAGTTTTAAATTCAAATAGCCCCTTAAGTTTCGGGTGAGCCTGCGGTCAACTCTATTATATTACATTGAGCACATATGATTCGTTAAATTTACAGAAGTGGGCATTTTTGGTCCAACTAATGAAACACCTAAAGAGCATGTGAAACTGGAGAAAATGTCATATACTTTTGACGTGTCCAAGCCAAATAACAATTACTATTAGGGATCGTTTGGTATATGGGATAAGGATAATAATTTCGGGATAAAGTTTTGGGTTAATTTTAATTTATTCTATTTTTGGTTTAGGGTATTAGCTAATCCATGGATAACTTTTACACTAAAGTGATGAGATTAGTTATCTCATATACAAGGTGGGATAACTAATCTCATAGGATTTCCACCATTGTACTAAACGACCCCTTTAGGGTATCTTTGCCAATTTAAATCTGGCACCATCACGGTTTACATTTGTTCTTGATATTTTTTTATTTTGTTTGCCATGGACTTTTCGATTTTTGTACAACAAAAGCTAAATTAGAGGGAAAAATAAAATTTGGAAAGAATATTTTTATCAGTATCATTTTGTTTACTATAGTCACAGGGAAAGCACGTGATATTTCTGTTAGTTTTAATGACCTGTTAGGATGTCTTGTCGGTTGGACCAAAAATGCGTAGCTTTGCAAACTTAGAAGATCATATATGCTTAAGGCGATATACTAGGGACATAGATACACCTGACTCAAATTTCAAGGACTATTTGAGTTATAAATGTAATGTAATTAAATCGCAGTCATAGCAGAGATTAAGACACAATTATACACATATAATATCATAATCTTGAATTAGAGTCTAAGTAAGCATACCAATAAACTCCATAGATTCAACAACGATAGAAAACGACTATTAAACCTGAGACCAACTTCCATGATCCACTAGCTAAGCACTCTCACAGCCCAGAGAACTTGATCGATGAGACGTCTACCTTTACCACATATTCAAGAGGCAGAATACACTAGGGCTTTACTAATAATTACGGAAAGGGGGGTTGGCCTCTATTTATAAAGAGTGTCTACCCATCACAGGCCAATAGTTATTGGGCCTCACTTATCCACACATACAATATTTAATATTAGGCCTTTTATTTAGCAACCACTTGAGCCACTTCACTATCCTTTCAGGCTATAACCTATTAACGTAAGTCCAAATTCCAACATTCTCCCACTTGGATGCCAACGTTAATTGAGGACAAGAAAACAATTTTAAAACTTTTGAGTTTTGAGAAAAACATTTAAAAAATAATATTTTAGACTCTATAGTGGCCACACTACTCACATAGCCAAGGATAGAGTGACCCATATAACAATTCATCTAGTGTCAATAGAGAACACTAACAATGAATAATAGCAGGCATCATACCATTTAAAAGCATGAATTCTATTTACAACCACATATGCTAGAATTTCCATCACCCTGGATCAAATATGTGTGCTAAGCATATTATCTTTATAATCAAGGTGAATAGAGTCACACCTTTTAGAAAGAAATAGTCTTCCAAGTGATATTATAACCATATCACCTCAGGAGCCTCCAAGTGACACAAAATCATATCACCTTAGGAGGTTTCCCTTATGCCTTACCCAGGGTAATCAAGGCAACAAGCAACAAAACTCAAAGATACCATGAGTTTATGCAATATCCAACTGGAAATAAAAATAAATAAATTATCATGTTAGTCAATAAGAATAACAAATATCAAATAACACAAGCTTGCATAAAAATGAAATTTATTAAAAGAAATATCTCTGTCAGCAATTACAAAGTAACTCCCACTGACTAAAGCACATCAAAAGACTTTAAAATACCCATATTTTAGCATGTTCATTAAACACCACATGCCTAAGACCTTTAGTCAAAGGATCAACCAACATAGATTCTGTGCTAATATGCTCAATACATATATCACCTTCTTTTACCATGTCTCTAACCTTAAGAAACTTAAGGCTAACATGCTTAGAGCCTCTTGTTCTCTTGTTATTCTTAGAGAAGAACACAGTTGCACTGTTGTTACAGAAAATAGTCACCGACTTAGATATAAAATCCACAATTTGCAATTTCGTAAGAAAATTCTTCATCCAGACAGCATGTGAAGCAGTCTCAAAACAAGCTCAGCTTCCATTGTAGATGTGGTAGTGATGCTCTGTTTCTCACTTTTCCAAAAAATAACACCTCCACCCAACATAAAAATATACCCAGAAATTGATTTCGTAGTGTCTTGACAACCTGCAAAATTAGAATCTGAATATACTAGAAGATCCAAATCATCAACCTTTTTGTACAAAAGCATGAAGTCTTGGGTGTGTTGTAGATATATCGTCATTTTCTTTGCAGCCACCCAATGTGCCCACCCAGGATTAGAAGAAAATCTTCCCAACATATTAACAACAAATGCAATATCAGGCCTTGTACAAACCTGTATGTAAATCAAACAACCAACAACACTTACATATGGCTCATCTTTCATGGTTCTCATTTCAACTTCATTTATCAGACATTGATCTTTAGTAAGTCTATCCCCTTTTACAACAGGTGCAACACCAGGTCTACAATCTTGCATTTTGAAAGTTTTAAGAACACTCTCAATGTAGGAATGTTGTTATAAACCCAATAAACCACGTGACTTGTCTCTTTTAATTTCTATCCCAAGAGGATTCACCAAGATCTTTCATATCAAAAGTCCTAGACAAAAATTATTTGGTCTCATTCATCAAGCCCAAATCATTTGTGGCAAGAAGAATATCATCAACATAGAGAACCATAATAATAAAACTACCATTAGCTATTTTAAGATAAACACATTCATCAAGCTTATTTTCCACAAATCTAAATTTTGTAATAATTTTATCAAATTTCAATTACCACTGCCTGAAGACTTGTTTAAGCCCATATATGAATTTGTTATGCTTGCACACTAGATGTTGTTTACCAGCTTCTTTAATTAAACCTTTCAGGTTAAATCATGTAAACTTCTTCAAGCAGAATTCCATTCAGGAAAGCAGTTTTAACATCCATCTGGTGCAACTCTATATCAAAATAGGCCACAAAAGCCATCGCAACTCTAAAAGCATCCTTAGATGAAATAGGATATAAAGTTTCTTTATGATAAATAACTTCTTTCTGAGTGTAACCCTTAACAACCAACCATGCTTTATAACGGTCTATGTTTCCCTTGGAGTCTCTTTTGGTTTTAAACACCCATTTACAACCAATAGGCCTAAAACCTATAGGCAATTCTACTAACTCTCGCACTCTATTGTGTTCCATGGAGCACATTTCATCTTTCATTGCCTCATGCCATTTATCAATATATGGAGAGGAAATAGCTTGAGCATATGATAAAGGATCAGTTAGCTCTCTAGTATCACTAAGAATTTCAGTCACATACACAATAAAATCATCAGAAATGGCAGACCTTCTTTCTCTTTGTGACCTGCGGAGTGGTTCATTGTGTATATTTTGCTCAGGAACTATGGGATATGCATCGTTGTACCCTTTATTCTCCCCTTTATGAATAGGTTGATTTACCATATTTTCATGTACAACTGGTATAGGGACAATGAATTCCTTCTCTTTCAATACAATTTCCTTACCACATGAACAATCACAATCACAAACATCATGCTCAAGAAGTTTTGCATTAATAGACTCAATGATTCTAGTGCCACGCTGTCACGACCCAATCGATGGGCCGCGACGTGCACCCGGCACCTTACTCAATTGAGTACCTACATAACGTATCTTTTCATGTCATACTATCATAGATAACTGAGTCGTAAGGCTTCCATGAGATAAGTAGAATACAACATGTAAAACCAACTTATACATAAAACATACGGGCCTATAAAACCAAAATAACCACTCGTACATTGAACATAGGCCGACAAGGCCATACAATCTTTTACGTACATGACATATGTATACAAGCCTTTAAGAATACATAATTTTTATAAGGTAGGGACAGAGTCCCGCCATACAAAATAATACACGTCTAAATTATACTAACCAAACAAACAACTCTGAAGCAAATGGAGCGCACCAACATCTTCCATTGAGCTGATAGCATACCTGTAGAGCTCTCGACCTGTCTATTGAGACCTGTGGGCATGAAACGCAACATCCCCAAGCAAGAGGGATGTCAGTACAAATAATGTACCGAGTATGTAAGGAATAAAAATTAGTAAATAATAGACATGAGAGAAACATGGAGTAAAAGACTCGACATGTATGTTTGCATAGCTCTGTGAATCATTTCATTTTTATAATGTCATGCATATGCTTATAAATGCCATACCATGTATGGGTATATACGTTCATAACATCATCAAGCCTCTGAGGTCATCCCATCATATCATTTCGGCCACTGTGGGCAAATTATCAACGTATACCAGTTGATCAGGTGGTGGTGCGTATATAACACCGTAACCTTTTTCCATATCCCATATAAATATAATATACATATATACGTGTATATAACTCCATCTGGCCATGAGTCAATGTACATGTATAAATGCATGAAATGCATAAGAAATACATTAATAAGATTTTGTCGGAATGCCATAAAAATCAATATGCCTCTCGGATAAACTTTATCAAATACGCATTTTTCACAGACCCATGAACTGAAGAGAAAATAGTAATTCATATGGGGAATAAAGAATATAGACACCCCTAGTATTTCTATAAATAGAGTCATTTATGAAAGTTGCTTATTTTGCTCGTTTCATTTGTAAAATTTGAACTATGCCAAAAAGAAAGAAGGGATATCCTTAACATACCTGAGCCGATCCTCTAGACAATCTTTCTAACGCACGCCAATTGCAATGAAACATGTAACAACGAGATCAAAATAGGGAACAATTCGTATGAAATACCCGAAGCAATAATGTTGCTATGCAAAGATAATCTTGGCTGAAGCTTTTCCGTAAGAACTTAGCAATAATGTTTGGTTTTTCTTTGGAAAATGATATTTGATTGAAACTTTCCTTAAGAGAATAGAGATGACATTATAAAAATGAGGAATCTTGGATGAACTCTCATAGAAAGAACGTTATTCAGTTCTTTTCCTAAGAGATTTGAAGATAAATTGTGAATTTGGAAACTCATGCTTAATTATTATGTGGGCCTCACATGTCTAGCTTGGTGTCACACTTTTTTCTCAAAGTGTGACACCTTGCAACTTTAATACTTATACATTACATATAAATGGATGATTGCCACGTTGGGGGAGGCTTTAATCTTATCCCAAAATTATAATTAACTAGGTAATGACTCGTTACTCGATAATTAACCAATTACTTACGTAATTAAAAATTATCTCAAATTACTTAGAATACTACTCACTTTTAATACACATTATATAACTTACTATCATGGCCATGTGGTACCTTTTATGGTACTAGTCCATAAATATCGGGTATTTTAGCTCAGCCGTATTTTATCTAAAAATGACAAACTTCGACAAAATTCATTTTCTTTGATTTGCTTACCCTCTCACCTTCACGAATTTACTCATCACTTATTTGAAATAGCATAATACTTATAATCTCCAAATAATCTTGTCCTTAAACTGATGTCAATTATCTTACGACAAATCCAACGTACAATACTACTAAGTAGACTCATGAAGTACCCCCTACCACGTAGGAAGAGATCCATAATTCCTATTGCCACGAAGTGAGGGCAGGCGAGGATGACCTGAACGGTCCACTCCAGCGATTAACATCAATCCAAACTGAGACAAGGAGAGATCGCTGCAATGACAGTCGAAGGGATCAACTACCACGTTTCAATCGAGAAAGGAACCAGCCCTATATCCGAACATCCAATCCACTACCTCCACGACATGCAGACGTCGCGCCTTGACACACCGCACCCCCCTAAAATGAAAGATGTATGCCTCTACTGTTATCTGCTCATAACTTTTGTGTTTCTCCTTCGGAAATAGCGTATGCACTAGAAAAACTCGGTACGAAGGTGCAGTGGCCGCAAAAGAAGAAGTTGGATCCGAGCACCAGGAGGTCGAACGTTCTGTGTGAATTCCACAAGGAAAGAGGACACAAGACCGAAAACTGCATAGGTCTGCGACAAGAAGTGGTAAGAATATTAAACCAGGGATACCTGAAAGAACTGCTGAGTGACTGAGGAAGGACCAACTTCGCTCGTGGATGCGATCAACCTCAAAGACCTCCAAAACCACCATCACCAGCTCGTACCATACAAATGATCATTGGAGGCGGCGATGACACGATAATCAACCATGTGAAATTCACCACCACATATAAACTCAAACGGACGGTTGACCACGAACGGTATGACGACCTCGAAGATAGTATCATCTTCGATAAGTCGGATACCGATAGTTTGTCTTTCCATCACTATGATGCTATAACTTTATGCATCGCGGATACCGACGTAAAGAGAATAATGGTAGATGACAGAAGCGGTGTGTGTATTGTTCACCCACGAGTTCTCATGTAGATGAGGCTCGAGGATAAAATAATACCGCGTTGTATAACACTAATGGATTTTAATAATGCAGTGGAACGAACCACTAGGGAAATAGCGTTGCTCGTCCTGGCAGGAGGAGTCACCCTAGAAATGACACTCCACATCTTGAACCAAGAAACAGCCGACAATTCCATCATAGGACAACCATGGATACACGCCATGCGCGCCGTCCCGTCAAGTTTCTATCAAGTAATCAAATTTCCCACCCCATGGGGGATATTCAGCATCCGAGGCGAGCCACGCACCACCCAAGAATGCTATCGGATAGCCCAAGGTTGCCCACATACCAAACAACTAAAAGGGGAAAGTACAGAGGCATAGCAATCAGCCATGTCGGGAACCAAACCCGACGCACAAGTAGAAGCCATCAAAGACTTGAACATCATAGAAGCTTGCAAAGCAATCGTAGAAGATCTTGATCCCGTTCAACTGGACAATATCGATAGCATGAGAAAGGCTTATGTCAGACACAACCTCTCGGAACCAGGTAAATATCGTGAGTTCTTGACTAACAATGCTGATTTGTTTGCCTTTTCCCACTGAGATATGCCAGGATTCCCAAGGGATATCGCCACACATAAGCTGAACGTTGATCCTCTTTACCCTCCGGTACGACAAATGAGGAGAAAGTTCAATGCCGCCATCAATGAGGCGGTCAGCAAGGAGGTTGATAAATTACTCACCAATAGTTCCATCAGAGAGTCGAAATACCCCAAATGGGTCGCCAATGTGGTCATGGTAAAAAAGAAGAACGGGAAATGGCAGATGTGTGTTGACTTCACCGACCTGAACAAAGCATGCCCAAAAGATTCCTTTCCGTTACCGCACATCGATCAGCTCATCGATGCAACAGCAAGGCACGTACTACTGAGCTTTTTGGATGCCTATTCCGGTTACAACCAAATTCTAATGGCTGAAGAAGATCAAGAAAAGACCACTTTCATCACTCACCGAGGAATGTACTACTACAAGGTAATGCCTTTCGGACTCAAGAATGCAAGGGCAACATATCAAAGGTTAGTTACCAAGATGTTCAAAGAACAACTTGGTAAGACCATTGAGGTTTACATCGACGACAAGATAGTAAAATCGACAAGGAAAAAGGACCACATTGGCCATCTGAAGGAGACCTTCGGGATATTGAGGCAATACGGGATGAAGTTAAATCCCGAAAAATGCGACTTTGACGAAACTTCAAGAAAGTTCCTTGGTTTTCTAGTGTCACAAAGGGGTATCTAGGTCAACCCAGACCAGATCAGAGCCATCGAAGGTATACCGGAGGTACTGACCAGCAAAAAGCAGGTGTAGAAATTAATAGGACAAATAGCCGCCTTGTCGAGGTTTATTTCACGATCATCAGATAGATGCCATAAATTCTTCAAGTTCTAAGGAAAGACCACGGACTGCAATGGAATGCAGAATGCGTCGACGCCCTGAGAAAACTGAAAGCGTATCTATCTTTGCCACCCCTACTCGTCAAGGTAGACCCAGGTGAATGTCTACTTGTGTACCTAGCGGTCTCTGAAGTCGCTGTAAGCGCAGTCTTGGTCCGCAAAAACGAAGGTACGCAATATCCGATTTACTATATCTGCAAAACCTTAATCGATGTTGAAACAAGGTATCCTCACCTTAAAAACCTAGCTTTGGCATTAGTCGTAGCTTCACAAAAGCTTAGACCATATTTTCAATGGCACCCCACAAAAGTGGAGACAACCTTCCCCCTAAGGGGTATCCTACACAAACCCGAGTTATCGGGTAGATTGGCCAAATGGGCCATAGAACTAAGCGATCCCGATATAACATACCAACCGCGAACTTTTATTAAGTCGCAGGTGCTCGGCAATTTTGTCGCTGATTTCAGCACGAAGATATTGCCCGAAGTAGAGCAGGAAGCACTCTGCAATTCCGCACACACCGACCTCTGGGTTCTCTAAACCGACGACTCTTCTAATGCCTCGGGATCGGGACTGAGACTCATCCTCGAAGTTCCTACGGGTGAAGTAATTCGCCAGTCCATACGATGCCCCGAGTTGACTAACAACGAGGCCGAGTATGAAGCTGTGATTGCAGGATTGAAATTAGCCCTCAAATACGGTGCCCGACGACTCACCCTCCATTGCGACTCTCAACTCGTGGTGAACCAAGTCATGGGGACTTCCAAATCAAAGAACAGAGACTACAAAAGTACCAGTCGGAAATTCACAAACTGCTGCCAGAATTTGATGAATGTCGCCTCGACCAAATACCCAGGCACATAATATCGAAGCAGATGGCCTCGCCAAGCTAGCGGCATGCACCAAAAATATCAACAAGGAAAACGTGGTCACCCTTCTCCATTCCATAATAGACCACGTCGAGGTACATTTATAAGCTTGACTTGGGACTGGCGCAACCGCCTCGTAGCATATTTGAAGGACGGAACATTCCAGCAAAATAAGAAAGAAGCCAAAAAGCTTCGGATACAGGTAGCCAAATACAGCCTTGTAAACAGTGATCTCTACAAAAGAACGTTCGACGCCCCCTGACCAAATGCCTTGGCCAAAACAAACAAGACGAGTACTAGAAGAAGTACACGAAGGGCACTGCGGTGCCCACATAGGAAACCGTGCTCTTATTCGTTGCCTCATCCGTGCCGGATACTACTGGCCTACCATGAAAAAAAAGTCCCGGACTACGTCAGGAGATGTGAACAGTGTCAAAAGTACACCCCTATGATACATCAAGCAGGGGAACTCCTTCATTCTGTCACTTCACCAGAGCCATTCATAAAGTGAGGGATGGATATAGTTGGACACCTCCCAGCCGGACGAGGTAAGGTACGTTTCCTTTTGGTTTTAACAGATTACTTTTCTAAATGGGTGGAAGTAGGTGCATACACGCAGATACGTGAGCAAGAGGTCATCGCGTTCATATGGAAAAACATAATATGTCGTTTCGGCATCCCCAAAGAAATCAGCTAAGACAATGGATCTCATTTTGTCGGAAAGAAAAAGAACGAGTTTTTCGAGAAATGGCACATCAAATGAATATTCTCCATGCCATATCATCCCGCCGGTAATGGTCAAGCCGAATCCTCCAATAAAGTAATACTAAATATATTGAAAAAGAAGCTTTAGGATGCCAAAGGGCTATGGTCTGAACTACTACATGAAGTATTATGGGCATACCACACCATACCAAAAACCAGTACGGGTGAGACGCCATATTCACTAGTCTACGGGACTGACACAGTTATACCCGTCGAGGTTGGAGAGCCTAGTTTGAGATACTCCAATGAGAGCGGACCAAGCAACAATGAAAGTAGGTTACAAGATCTGGATAAAGTCGAAGAACGGAGAGACATGGCCCACATAAGAATGGTAGCCCAGAAGCAACAAGTGGAAAGGTACTACAACAAGAAGGCCAAAATGCGACCGCTCAAAGTCGGAGATTACGTCCTCAAGGCTAAAACACAAGCAACGAAAGACCCTAATGAGGGAAAACTATGAATAAACTAGGACGGACCATACAAAATCACAGCCGCAACAAACAAAGGAGCATTCCAGTTAGAGACAATGGAGGGAAAACTACTCCAAAACAATTAGAATGTCACCCATCTCAAATACTTCCACTTCTGAAAGAAGGCGCCACCTAAGTGGTACTCTTTTTCCCTCATTCAAGTTTCGTCCCAATCGAGTTTTCACGGTGAGGTTTTTAATGAGGTGGCAAGGGAGATGTCTCGAGGTTTGAAGTATTGTTCATTACCCCGCCCGTCGACATGATCTCCGGGGCGAAGTAATAAAGGGACTGGATATAGATAATCAAATCTCCATTGTATGTACAGAGTCGACATATGATTCTTACAAGAATATAATCAAATCTCCGTCGTTTGTACAGAGTTGACATATGATTCTTACAAGTATATAATCAAATCTCCAATGCATGAATAAAGTCGACATGTGTCTTCCTACAGGAATACGATCAAACCTCCAACGAGACATGGCCAAGGACATCGACGAAAATATGAGTTAGACCTCGTTCGAACTACGACGGGATACTACTTCTACGACAGTTCGAAGCAACATCTCAATGGCAAAGGCCATCGATGAAAATATGAGCTCAACCTCGTTCGAACTACAACGGGATAATACTTCGATGATAGTTCGAAGCAACATCCCAATGGCCAAGAAAATCGATGAAAATATGAGTTCAACCTCGTTCGAACTACGACGGGATATTACTTCGAGGATAGTTCGAACCAACATCCCAATGGCCCTAGCCATCGATGAAACATGAGTTTGACCTCGTTCGAACTATGACAGGATACTACTTCGACGACAGTTCGAAGCAACATCCCAATGGCCAAGGCCATCGACAAAAATATGAGTTCGACCTCGTTCGAACTACGACGGGATACTACTTCGACGACAGATCGAAGCAACATCCCAATGGCCAAGGCCATCGACGAAAACATGAGCTCGACCTCGTTCGAACTACGACGGGATACTACTTCGACAACAGTTCGAGTCAACATCCCAATGACCAAGGCCATCGACAAAAATATGAGTTCGACCTCGTTCGAACTACGCCGGAATACTACTTCGACGACAGTTTGAAGCAACATCCAAATGGCCAAGGCCATCAACTAAAATATGAGTTCGACCTCATTCGAACTACGACGAGATACTACTTTGATGATAGTTCGAAGCAACATCCCAATGGCCAAGGCCATCGACGAAAACATGAGTTCAACCTCGTTCGATCTACGACGGGATACTACTTCGATGAGAGTTCGAAGTAACATCCCAATGGCCAAGGTCGTCGACCAAAACATGAGTTTGACCTCGTTCAAACTATGATGGGATACTACTACGACGACAGTTTGAAGAAACATCCCAATGGACAAGGTCGTCGACGAAAACATGAGTTCGACCTCGTTCGAACTACGACGGAATACTACTTCGATGACAGTTTGAAGCAACATCCCAATGGCCAAGGCCATCGACTAAAACATGAGTTCAACCTCGTTCGAACTACGACGGAATCCAACTTCGATGATAGTTCGAAGCATCCCAATGGCGAAGGCCATCGACGAGAAAGGGGATCGACCTTGTCTAAAAGCTAAACCGACTTAACAACTTGACAGGTATTTTGGATACCATAGACATTGCAAAAGACACCAACAAATAGACAAAATATATTCTACATTACATCAAAATGTTATGTACACCTATTTTTACAAACGGGCTAAAGCATGCCCCATATAAAAGCCCCAAAACAAAAGTAAGTACAAACAAAAGACTACACGTCATCCCTAGTGGGGTAAGCATCCTCCTACCAAGAGTCTGAAGCAAGACGGTTTGCATCATCGGAGTTGATGTCATCCCCATTAGGTGTAAGAGGGTCATACCCACATGCCTCACGAGCTGCACGAGCTTCGGTGTGCACGGCCTGAAGTTCCACTTCGGTTTCCCTCCCCTCGGCGTGAAAAGCCTTGTACACATCAAGCCGAGCCTCAGCAAGGACCCACAAATCATACAAATGACGAGGTACGACCAGATCGACTGAGGCACGAGACGTAGAAGGCTGAGAGCGTCGACTTGCATCCTCCGCCCTCAACGAGACCACTTGTCCATTCAACGAAGATAGCTCCGCCTCCAGTTCTTTAACACGTCCTTCAAGCCCCGCGACCTTGTGATTAGAGGCCTCCTTCTCTTCAATCAGCTCAAACCTACAAACACGGAGGGCATTCTTCAAAGACGCAGTTCTAGAAATAGTTGCCGCCAACTTATCAGCACCAATGTTCAGCTTTCCCTTAAGACCCTCAACCTCCACCGCCTTCGCACTCAATTTAGCGATCAAACTGGCCACCTTTGCTTGCAAGTTGGAATTCTCGGCTATCAGCCCCCTGCTCAACTCAAGCTCATCCTCCTTCACCTTAAGGGAAGCCTCGAGTTCACTGTTACAGTCGACAGCCTTCATAAGCTCCTCATCCCACTCCCTCAGCTCTTCGATCTTACTCTCCAGTTGGTCCTCCCTCTGTTTGATCCCCTCGCAAAACAACTAAAATTTAGGGTCATGATTATAAATGTCGGCCATCGCGTGGTGCTTAGCACGATACCATTTATACTTGGGCGACATATTCTCATAGATGGTCGTCCTTTTCCTCTCTTGACTCTCTCACTCGGTCTCCATGATGAGGGTCTGACACAAAGGAAAATATGTTAGAAACAAAGTACAGGTCGACGATCGCCACACAAACCCAACGACAAAAAGGGAAGGAAAGGCACCTACCCGCAAGACCATACCAGCGACGTTCTGAGACAACTCCATGTCGATCATCGCCCTAAGCACCTCGTTTTTAGGGGCAGCACATAGAGGATCTAAAACAGACCCCACTTGCTCACAGTTCAGTAACAAGTTGTAGTCCCCCGAGATGACTATGTGACGATCAGTCCCTTCCGCTCTGACCTCCGCATGAGTATGGCGACCTATGAACTTGTTGATATCCTCCGGGTCGACATCTGAACCTGAGCCATCACCCTTGACATGACGACCTCCAACATTGGACGATGTGGCACCCTCAGTAGAGTGCACGGAGCCGGCTCCTGGGTAAACTCATTCCGCTTGGGGAGATCTCCTCGATAAAATGGTGTCAGCCATAAATGTGGGTACGTACGCCGCCTGCGACACCCTACTTCTATCAACATCCACAACCACGCCCTTCCTGAGCTCCATTCTCCTCCTTTTTCTTGATAACAGCTCGTCCCCATTGGAGGATTCATCCAAGAGGTGTGGGGCCAGCATTAAAGAAGCCTCCCCCCACACGACCACGACCTGAGAGGGACCTTCTAATTGAACAGGTTGAGGATGACCCTCTCGAATAGATTCACTCAAAACAAACTGTGTGTCTGTGACGGCAACAGCCTGTCGGAACACTGGGACTGGTGCCCTCCGCCTGGAAGTTCCTCAACCTGTCGTCACAAAGGGTTGTATCAATAAACGACGTCATATAGCCAACGAAATGGTAGGAAAAACACTTACCAGATGGAACTTTAGGGCCATAACACTTTATGAAGGCGGGCCAATCCTAGGTTTCCACTGCATGGGGCAACAGACGGGCTACCCAATCCCTTATGCCCGCAATAGGGCGAGGTGGACGTCCTATAGCTGCTAACGAGAAGCAAACAACCTTTATAATGAATACAGACGAAGAGTAAAACGAGCGGAGACACTTACGAGTCTTATTCCATCGCTCCGAGAACCTGGCAGAGTCAGAAACGATGTGTAGAATTTTGACAAAGAAGTACTTGTGCCAAAACTTGCAACTTGCCTGGTCGTCTGTCCCGACCACCAGCCCTTTTGTGTCGCGGTGCCTCAAATGCACCATGGTACCCCTGTGGAAACTAGGTGAGAACAAATGCAAAAGGTGATGGATTGAAACGTCATATTCTGCCGACTCCGCATACTTGGTCAACAATAGGAGTATCTTAAGCGTATACGGCGAAAGTTGTGCCGGGCAAACCTGGTAGAATCTACAGAATTCTTCTGCTGATGGGAAGAAAGGAAAAGTATAGCCAATCATGAAAGGGTACTCATAAAAAGCGTTGTACCCAGGTCTTTGGACCTCTACAAAATCTCTCCCCGCCAAAACCATATCGACATGAGCACGAATGCCATACTTTACGCGAAGAGCGTCAAGGTGAACTTGCTCCGTCTCAGAGAGTACGGGGTCAGAAGTAGGAGGGGGATCTTTGAGGAAGTCACTTCGAGACATGGGATGTCTCGGCAGTAACTCCTCCACCGTAGGAAGGCTGTCACCCTCCTCTACCACCGTATCTTCACCGCCCGAAGGGGACACCATGGACAATGGGGCGGCTTCAGGAATCCCTTTGCGAGATCGGTGTTGCCTTGGAATGCTTTCGTTAAAAGGGAAAAGAGGTGTTGATACCGTAGAAGCAAGGGAGGAAGATGAAGTTGTGAACGAAGAATATAGGAAGAAGAAGTGGAAGATTGTCAGTGCTAGCTAGGGGAGATAAGGAGGGATATTCAGAGGTGAAATGGCCAAGAACTTTCGAAAAAACAAACACTCTTCCTATTTATAGGATTGGGTGGTGCTAGAATCGAAGCGAAAGGTCACAGAGTGGCACCAGAATCAACGCAACAAGCCATCAACTCCTGCCTCAAAAACACGCGTAATGATGGCGCACGTGAAGATGACATCATTTTTCGGTAAAATGTATAACCTGGTATCTTGCCAAGCACGCCGACCGCCCACCATTGGCCAATGCCGTAATGCTTTGAAGGGTCAAATTTTCCCGTAGAAATGCATGGTGTCCGCTCATCGAGGACGCACCAAGTTGCAACCTCGACAAGAGGAGGGACTAACTGTATGGGTCCAAATTTGAACAACCACGACCATCAACGAGTACGACGAAACGGCGAGTTCCCCATAACCTGATGCCTTGCAGAGGATGACCTTGAGACAAAAAAAAGATTGTACGACACTTGTAATAATATAGGCCCGTTAGGGGAAACTAAGAATATTCCTTCGAATATTCCTTATAATCTGTCTTTTACAGCTTAGAGGGGACTCACTCCCTATATACATAGCGAACCATAACTTTGTAAAGGGGGGGGACTAAGAATATTGGCTATAATTATAAGTGTTCTTGACAGGATTTTACTGATTTAGATCAATAAAGAAATCTTATTACCCATCTTCTCCTTACCTATCTTCCAATCTAGAGATTATTATACTTAGCTAAGATTTACCCCTTCAATTTTGATTGATTTGTTCAAAAAGGTTTTGATATCTTTTGAGTCAAACAAAGATAAAAACAAGATTGTTGAATTAATTTTATCGATTCGTCAATGACAACAATTGAGTATGATGAGATCAATTTCATCAGTTCTAACTCAAGAAAGATAATAATCGATCTTAATCCCTGACTATGGTGGCTCTGATACCAACTGTAAAATTATTAAATCGCAGCCATATCAGAGATTAAGACACGATCATACTGATATAAAATCATAATCTTGAGTTAGAGTCTAATGAAGGGTACCGTTAAATTCCATAGATTCAGCAGCGACAGCAAACGAAAATTAAGCCTGGGACCAACTTCTACGATCCACTAGCTAAGCGCTCTCACAGCCCGGAGAATTTGACCGATATGACGTCTACCTTTACCACGTATTCAAGACGCAGAATACGCTAGAGTTTTACTAATAATTAGGGAAAGGGGGGTTGACCTCTATTTATAAAGAGTGTCTACCCATTACAGGCCAATAGTTATTGGGCCTCACTTATCCACACACACAATATTTAATATCAGACCTTTTATTTATTCATTACTTGGGCCACTTACTATCCTTTCAGGCTATAACCAATTAACGTAAGTCCAAATTCCGACAATAAACGCAGAGCATCCTATACACGATATTCTCAACTTACAAAGGCCTATTCAGCTCTATCTATGTTGTGTTCATTTATCACAATCAAGTTTTTACTCGATGTAAGAATGTATAATTTGATCCGTGACAGAACATCTAATACCGATGGGGTTTGGAGGGATCCCTCAAGAAAAAGTATTTTTTTAAGCTATCAACATTAATTAAGTCCTCAACCATCCTTATTGATCAGTGATATTGTAATTGGGACAAAGACACCCACTGACTCATCAGATAACGATATCAAATGGCATAATATGCTTTACAATATTGTAGGTTAATTAAAATATAACATCAACTTTGGCATTGAGAGCAACACTACTTGTTGGTTTCACACCTATTGATCAATTGAACATAAAAATATATGGACATGTTCCTCGTCAAGACACACATTTTTTAATGTTGTGATGATCCTTGGTGGCGTGTGGTTCACATCCTTATCTGGTTCTTACGCGGAAGATATGTTCAAAAAGTATTGAATATTCTTATTTAGCGACCTGATTGATTAATATATTTTTTACCCGATTAATTAATTAGAAAATTTGAATGCAACCATATGAATAGAAGAATCCATAAAATCGACCCTAAGTTGTTTAACTCCTTTGTTTATCCGGGACAAGTCCAACATATATCTGTTTGACCAAAAAGTATTAAGCATTTTTGTTAAACTAATTAAATAAGAAGAGAGTGGATAAATTCTAATTAAACATAATAAATCATAAATTTGAAACAGGATGATATAAATGATAAGCAATAAATATATTGAATGACAATAAATGTAAATAGAAAGAATGATTCATCCAAATATTGAGTGAGATGGATGATTCTCCCTCTGACAATGATGTAAGACAAACAAACATGGAAATATAAGGAGCTTTCTCGAATCTGATGCGAGAAAGTGGGATGAACAACCAATCGAATCTTTATGTAAATATAATGTTTGTAATTTACTTGAGAGTCAACTTTTCATGAGAGAACTTATCATACAGAATATTACATACCCATTTCTTCTCTCTCCCTTTCCCTTTATATGAGACATATTCCCTACCTAACTTAAAGCATAAGTTCAGAGAATATTCCCCTAAAATATTTTACTACAAAACTAGTCGTTATGGCTGACCAGAGTCCCTGACCTCGGCACCAATTAATCAACTCGCTCGTTGGTTTCTTTAATCTTGTGCAAGACCACGGCCTAATCGTCTTTTGGAAATCTAACCTCGTGCCAGATTTTCTTAGTCATATTTTGACCCATACAGTTAGTTTCTCCGCCTGTCGAGGTTGTTTTTAGACATGATCGATGGGCGGACTTCACTAGTTACAACTTGAGAAATCTGGGCGCGTAGGTCGAGCATACAAAGTTCTTAGGGCGAGGTGATGATGTGGCACTTTGAGAGTCACATATTTCGAACTTTTAATCTTCCCGGGTGACCTTTAGAGAGAGTCTGACATGGATGGGATGTGACGTACATTACATCGTTCCCATGCCCTTTCCGTTTAGAAATCAATGTGGCAGCACTTGACCTTCTCGATTGGGGTGTCAATATTCTTATAAATAGGGATGGGTTTTCCCCATTTGACCTGCTGCATTTTTAAGCATTTGATTCTTCAAGATTTCTCTTCTTCCCAGAATGCTTGCATCCTTGTTTTTACCTTCTCTAGCGTTTCCTGATATTATTACCCCTTCCATTCTTGTAATTTCTTCCCAAATACGTGATAGAAAATAGCTAGTGCATCTTCTAACCCTAAGGGAGTTTCTGATCATTTCCCATTGACTGTGGGCATGCCTTCTCATGAAGAAGTAGTGGCCATTGTTGTAGAAGACGAGAGTTTTCCCACTTTGGATGAGATAGTTCCTCGTTCGGGGAGGACCAGGTCAAACTTCTCGAAGCGGCCTGAAGAAGATCCCGAGCCTGTCGTTTCTAAGATGGATGCAGCGGCACTTGTTGAATGTAGGGATAAATGGCAAATTCCAGGCCATGTCGACCTTATCCCGGCTGGTAACGATATGGTGCAAATACATCGCCCAGGATATTGCGCATTTTATGCATATTCGTTCATCGTCGGCTATACGCTTCCTCTTCTTTCTTTGGCGGAGGACTTCTACCGCTACTACGGCATTTTCCCGACTCAACTCTCCTCGTATATCTATAAGCGTTTTCTTATGCTTATCTAGTATGCGGAGCTAGCCAACCATGGAATTTCTCTCTGTCATCTGCTTCACCTCTTTGCCCCAAGCTTTCACAGGGGTACGATGATACACCTCCGCCATCGTGGGACCATGGGATTAGTGGTGAAGATGGACAATAAGACAAATCATCATTTTTGGGTTAATTTCTTCTATGTGAAGATGGAGCACGTGGTGTTGAACCCTAATGGGTTTACTGAGGCGTGGAACTTTGCTCGTAAGTGTTTCTCCCAACTAGCTGTTTGTTGTTTCTCGTTGGTGACCTAATCCGTTTTCCCTTTTTCTTTTTCATGTATCCGAGAAGGATCCTCTTTTGCTAGTCACCGATATTCGCAATTGGGTGACCCAAATTCTACCTCACACGATGGGGATCTGTGAGTGGTTGTAGTTCAATGAGAGGTTTGGGCGCAAACCTTCGACTGGTGAGTTATTTTGATCTTAGTCGTTTTGACCTTCATGTCATCTTTTCTCTCTCATTTTTTTACTTGTCTTTCTTTGTTGGTAGGTCGGAGAGCCCCGATAAGGGTGAGGGCTACTACTCTCGCTTTTAGACAATCAGGTGGTTCGACTGGGCCTCTACTTGCTGCGGCTGCAAGCAAGTCTGTTCAGACTGTTGTTCCTTCTCGGACCCCGACCTCACCTAGACCTAGCCGTCAGACTGCTGTACCACTAGCGGAGATTCCGTATTCTTCAGTGTTTCATTTGGTGGACGAGTCATTGTAGGGCAAAAAGGAAGAGACTCTGCTAAAAAGACGGAGAATAGAGGTTGATGGCGAAGCGATCGAGAATGAGGGCCTATGGGGGTGATCCCGAGTTGACCACGGCCAAGCCGAGAGGCGATATGGCTTTAGATGTAGATATTGTGCCCCCGTCAAATGTGGAGATTGTTTCTGTGGAAGGAAGGGAGAGATCAAAGGCAACTATGGGCATTCTGAGGAGTGATTCGTCAATGTCAGAGCGGGCTGACGTTCCCTCCTTAGCCGAGGAGAGGGAAGAAGGAGTGATCGTAGATGATAACGAATCCAGATCCTACATCGACCCCGAGGAAGAGAGGATATTCGACGAAGGGTTTACCCGGGTTGAGGTGAGAATAGATGGATCTTCTCGTTCGATTGTCATCCCTTTGGACTGCGACTTGTTGGCTAACACGGGGAACATGGTCCCTTCTTTAGTCCCTCTTTTCTCTGCTGCCGAGAACATGACTTTACAAGCGCTTAAGGATGCCGATTTTCACTTTGTTCCCTTCTTCCCTTTTCGTCTTTACTAACTCTTTTCGGCTCTTCCTTTCTCTTTTCTTTTCCTTTTTTTATTATTCTCATTTTGGAGATCAAGAGCGCCCGCTGAGAGGGGAAGCGGAAGATTGTTTTCCACAAAATGGTTTCGAAGTACTATAGGTATCGTGACCCTTTGCTTGTTGCTACCGCAATCTTATATGGGTCTTCCCAATTAGTCCCTAGTTTTTGTTCTCGTGGGTCCTTGCTTGCCACCTGTGTTTTGGCTTTGAGTACATAGTCCCCTACTTTGAGTGGTCTGACCTTGGCTTTTTTGTTGTAATATCGCTTTGCTTGTTGTTTTTAAGCAACCATCCTTATGTAAGCCATATCTCTTTTCTCTTCGACCTCGTCGAGGTCTTGCCTCTTGCTTTCATCATTAATAGGTCCACTCTCGTATGAATATCTCAGGCTTGGTTCTCCGACCTCGACCGGTATTACTGCATCAGTCCATAGACTAGCAAATATGGTGTTTCTTGTGCTTGTTTTCGGCGTTGTGCGGTATGCCCATAGCACTTCTGGCAGCAATTTCGGCCACAGTCCCTTGGCATTCTCTAGCTTCTTTTTCATGATTTTCAATATTGATTTGTTGGAGGACTCCGCCTGAACGTCGCCACGGGGTGATATGGCATGGGGAGCATTCTTTTGATGTGCCATTTTTCAAAGAACTCGACGATCTTTTTCCCAGTGAACTGGGGTCCATTGTCACAACTGATTTCTTTTGGGATGCCGAAGCGGCATATGATGTTCCTCCATATGAATGTGATCACTTCTTGCTCACATATTTGCGTGAATACACCTACTTCTACCCACTTTGAAAAATAGTCAGTTAAAACTAAAACAAATCGTACATTACCTCGTCCCGCTGGAAGAGGTCTGACGATGTCCATTCCCTATTTGATGAAGGGTTAGGGCATTGTGACTTAGTGAAGGTGCTCACCCGCTTGGTGAATCATGGGGCATACTTTTGGCATTGCTCACATTTTTTTACGAAGTCGGTGGCCTCTTTTTTCATCGTGGGCCAGTAGTAGCTCGCTCGTATGAGGCATCTGGCGAGAGATCGATTGCTGGTATGAGATCCGCAGAGACCTTCGTGTACTTCTTCGAGGATGCGCCGCGTTTGATTTAGTCCTAAGCATTTTGATAGTGGGCCGCCATACGTTCTTTTGTACATGTCATTGTTGATGATGTTGTACATGGCCGCTTGCGTTCGAAGCTTACTAGCTTTTTTGTTATCGGGTGGGAGTGCCCCGTCTTGCAAATATGACAATACAATTATGCCAGTCCCAAGTCAAGTTTATAGTTCGTACCTCGATTTGATCGATCGATGAATGGAGAAGAGTGACCATGTTCCCCTCTCCGGTTATGCTTTTGGTGGCTGTTGCTAGTTTGGCGAGGCCGTTCGCTTTGATACTCTGCGCTTGAGGTATTTGATCGAGATGGCATTCGTCGAACTCAGGTAGCAGTTTGTAAATTTCGGCATGATATTTCTGTAGTCATTGTTCCTTGATTTGGAAAGTCCCTGTGACTTGGTTGACGACGAGTTGCGAGTCGCATCGTAGGACTACTCGTCGTGCTCTGTACTTGAGTTCCAGTTTTAACCCTGAAATCACAGCCTCAAACTCGGCCTCATTGTTAGTCATATCAGGGCACCGTATGGACTGGAAAACTATTTCGCATGTTGGGACCTCGAGCACGAGTCCTAGTCTAGATCATGACGCGTTGAAGCGCCATCGGTGTACAGAACCCATTGGTCATGCATTTTGGTGGAAGTGCTGCCGTTTTCCATTTCGACTTCGGGCATTGTCATTGCACGAAAGTCGGCGATGAAGTCGGCAAGTGCTTGCGACTTTATCATCATTCGCGGCTGATAGGTTATATCATGCTCGCTCAGCTCTATGGCCCACTTGGCCAATCTGCCCAACAGTTCGGTTTTGTGCAAAATAATCCTTAGAGGAAAAGTCGTGAGCACCGAGGTGGGGTAGTATTGGAAATACGGTCTAAGCTTTCGTGAAGCTACGACCAAGGCTACGGCTAGCTTCTCGAGATGGAGGTACCTTATTTCAGCGTCGACCAAAGTTTTGCTAATATAGTAGATTGGAGACTGTGTACCTTTATTTTCTCGTACCAAGACTGCACTTACTGCGACATCGGACATGGCTCGATAGACAAGAAGATGCTCTCTGAGTTCTTCTTTAGCGAGCAACGGGGGCGAAGACAGGTAGGCCTTTAGTTCTTTTAAGGCGTCGACGCACTCAAAATTCCATTGGAGTCCGTTATCTTTTTTTAGTACGCCAAAAAATTTGTGGAACCTATCGGAGGACCGTGAGATGAATCTTGACATGGCAGCTATATGGTCGGTCAACTTCTGCCCATGTTTCTTGCTGGTTAAGTTTTTTGGGATTTCTTCTATGGCCTTGATTTGGTCGAGGTTGACCTCGATGCCTCGTTGCTATACCAAGGAGCCGAGGAACTTTCCCGAGGTTACGCCGAAGGCGTATTTTTCGGGGTTCAATTTCATGATGTACCTTCCGAGTATGTCGAAGGCTTCCCTCAAGTGGTCAATGTGGTCTTCCTTCCTTTTCGACTTGACCAACATGTCGTCTATATATACTTTCATGGTCATGCCGAGTTGATCTTTGAACGTATTGGTCACTAGCCTCTACTATGTTGCCCCTGCATTTTTCAACCTGAACGACATAACCATGTAGCAGTATGTCCCCTGGTGGGTGATGAAAGTGATTTTTTCCTGGTCCTCCTCCTTCATGAGGATCTGGTTGTAGCCCGAGTAGGCGTCCAAGAATCTTAGCAGCTCGTTCCCAGCAGTTACGTCAATGAGTTGGTCAATATGGGACAGTGGGAGTGAGTCTTTTGGGCAGGCTTTGTTCAGATCTATGAAGTCTACGCACATCTGCCACTTCCCGTTGTTCTTTTTCACCATGACCACATTGGCGACCCACTGAAGGTACTTCAATTCTCTAATGGAACCATTTCCTAACAATTTTTCAACCTCTTTGCGGATCGCGTTATTTATTACTGAGTTGAACTTTCATCTAATTTGCCTTACTGGGGAGTAAAACGGGTCGACGTTCAACTTATGAGTTGCTATCTCCTTCGAGATACCTGGCATATCTACATGGGAAAAAGAAAACATGTCAACATTACTTTTTAAGAATTGGCGAAATTTACCTAATTCTTAGAGCTTATGGCCGATGGAAGCTTTTTTGTTGTGATCGTTATCGTTTAGTTGGATGGGGTCGAGGTCCTCTACTATCGATCTTGTGGATTCTACGATTTCGGGGTCTCTAATGACGTTTTTTCCCTCACCGCCTTCCGACCCCGACTTCGTTAATTGTTATGCCTCCTCGGCCTTGCCTTTTAGTTGTTGGGTGTATGTGCAGTCTTGAGTGATGCGGTAGCATTCTCGGGCAGTGCATTTCTCTCCTTGGATGTTATATATTCCCCAGGGGGTGTGAAATTTAATGACTTGATATAAGCTGGATGGGACGGCTTTCATGGCGTATATCCAAGGTCGACCTATGACGGCATTGTACGTCGTATCCTGGTTCATGATATGGAACGTGGTCTCCAAAGTGATGCCACCGGCCAAGACGGGTAGCGTGATTTCTCCATATGTCCACTCAACTGCATTGTTAAAACCTATTAGTATGATGCAACGTGACACTATCTTTTCCTTGAGCTTTATTTGGGTGAGAACTCGAGGGTGGATGATGAATGCGCCGCTCCCATCATCTACCATAATACATTTTACATCAGTATAAAAAAACCGTAAAGTAATGTCAAAAGTGTCATAGTGAGGAAGAACCAAACTATGAGTATATGACTTATCGAAGATGATACTTTCTTTGAGTTCATCATACCATTCGCGAATGATGGACCGTTTGAGTTTGTGGGTGGTGGTAAACTTCATCATGTTGATTGATGCATCGTTACCTCCTCCGATGATCATTTGAATGGTTTGAGCTGGGGAAGGTGGTTTGGGCAGTCCCTGGTGTTTTTCATGCCCACGGGCGAAGTTGGCTCTCCATCGATCGCTCATCAGTTCTTTCAAGTGCCCTTGGTAAAGCATGTTCATGACCTTTTGTCATAGGGCGACACAGTCCTCGATTTTATTACCCCGCTCCTGGTAGAATTCGCAAAGTGCATTTGAATTTCTGGTGTTCAGGTCGGATCTCATCTTCTGTGGCCACATCAATTTTGGGCCGACTTTCTCTAGCGCGTAGACTATTTCTAAGGGGGAAACCCAAAAATTGTGGGCAGATAATAAGGGGGCATACCTTTCTCATATCGGTGGATTCCTGTTCACGGCCTAGATGGACCTTCATCGTGGCGTGGAAGTGGCATGAGGGGCCTTTGATGTAAGGCCGATATCTCTCCTGATTAGGTCGGGATCCAACTAGATCTCTCATGTTGTCGTTTCTTCGGTTCTTCCTGGACTCCATTTGAACTGAGGTCAACCGTTGGGTAGGTCCGTTGAGATCGTCCTCGTTGTCTCTTACCTCGGCATAATAGGCGTTGTGTATTTCATCCCAAGTGGTTGGAGGGTATTTCATGAGTCGGGTTAGCAACTTTTTGGTCGCCCTCGACCCACTTCTGCTTAGCCCATTTTGGTAAGCGGCTACTGCCATCCCCTCAGACATATTTGGAAGGGTCATTCTTACACGGTTGAACCGGGCAAGGAAGTCCCTGAGTCCTTCACCAGGTGATTGCTTAATGGTGAATATGTCGTTCATCTTCGCCTCTGCTTTCTTAGCCCCGACATGGGCGGTGACGAACTTGTCTGCCATTTTCTCGAATGTTTCTATGGAACGCGCGAGTAACTTCGAGTACCAAGTCAGTGCTCCCTTGGTTTGGGTTTCTCCAAACTTCTTCAGCAATATAGATGATACTTGTTCTTTGGCGATGTCATTGCCTTTTTGTGCAGTGACATAGTAGGTTACATGATCCTCCGGGTTCGTCGTGTCGTCGTATATTTTTTAGGTATGGCAACATCTTGAAGGTATTTGGTATGGCGTGCGGTGCAGCCTCATCGCTGTATGGATGCTCAACAAACCGATCAACGTCCCTTTTTGGTAGATATTTTGGGGAATCCTGTATTTTGTCTACCCTCTCTTGGTGCTCTTTTATTTGGCTGCGGAGCATTTTGTTCTCGTTCTCCATCTCCTCCATTTTCCTCAAAATGGCTGTGAAGGTGTCATTACCTGCATCATTAGCATTGTGAGTAATACCTATTGCGAAGGGGGTGCTGCTCGTCGGCTACCTATGCAACACCGACACTTGCCTCTTCGCTACTCGACCTCCCTTGTCGAGGAAGCCGGTTAGCGTATTTGTCAACCATGCCTCTAGTATCTTTTTCATTGCTGGTGGTTCCTCTTCTGTTGTGGATGTAGAGTCCCCCTTACTGTGCGAGGTCGTGATGCTATCGAGAGGTGGAGGAGAGCTGTTTCACTTGGGAGAGGTGTTTGGTGTTATATCTTCGCCCTCCGTTTCATCCACTTCATTAGTGGTGTGGAGGAGGTTGGTGGTGAGGTCGACTATCACCTTTCTCTTTTCCTCTCTGTTGCCTGCCATGTTAGATTTGTGCAAATAAGGAAGTACAGGATTTTTGCAATGTTTTTTTTAGATCTAGAAGAAACTAAAATTTTAACTAGAAAATCCCTACAGACGACGCCAAATCGTTTGACCAAAAAGTGTTAAGCCTTTTTATTAAACTAATTAAATAAGAAGATAGTGGGTAAATCCTAGTTAAACATAATATAACCTAGATCTGAAATCGGATGATATAAACAACGTATAATTGCATTTAAACAAATTTAGTGCAAAGGGGTATTTAATGGTACTGTCATGAGTGTGTGGGAGAATAATGATAAGCAATAAATATATTAAATGACAATAAATGTAAATAGAGAGAATGATTAACCCAAATATTGAATGCGGTGGATGATTCTTCCTCTGACAATGATGTAAGGCAAACAAGCGTGGGAATATGGGGAGTTTTCTCAGATCTGATGCGAGAAAGTGGGATGAAGAACCAATCGAATCTTTATGTAAAGATAATGTTTGTAATATGCTTGAGAGTCAACTTTTCATGAGAGAACTTATCATACAAAATATTACATGCCACTTTCTTCTCTCTCCCTTTCCCCTTATACGAGACATATCCCCTACCTAACTTAAAGTACAAGTACAGAGAATATTCGGTGGAATATTTCCCTAAAATATTTTATTACAAAACTAACCGTTATGGTCGGCCAGAGTCCTTGACCTCGGCACCAATTAATCAGCTCGCCCGTTGATTTCTTTAATCTTGTGCAAGACCTCAGCCTAATTGCCTTTTGGTTATCTAACCTTAGTGCCAGATTTCCATAGTCAGATTTTGAAACATATAATATACAGTCGAATATTGAAGAGTTTACTTCTTCCCCTGTAATTTAATGATGCCACTCTTTTGCTGAATGAGAAGAAGATAAGTGGAAAATTGTCGGTGGAATGATACCTCATCATCAAGCTACCTTGTTAGCGATAGATGTGCTAATTATTATGCTTAATTGGCACTTCTTTTTCTTTATGTAAGCGTTAACTCACTTATTTTTTTAAAAATATGTTGTCCATTTGTTGTATATTAGTATTATATACATGATATTCTAGGCTAATATGACCTTCCCAGTTGTAGCCATCGTTTGTTAATGATCACAACGCAGCATTCTTGCTCAGCAACAACTTAGCATATATTAGTAATATAAATATGACTAACAGGGTGAGGCCTGATAATCAATAACTGAGGATATTATTGAGAGACAACAGTTCAAAGAGCAGCGTAGGCAAAAAAAAGAAAGTGACTTATTACTATTGAAATTAAAATGTATAGTATGGGTGTACTTGTAACAAAGCATCTAGTGCTGATAATGTTTGGAGGAGCCTCAAGAAAATATTTTTCATAAACTCACCTATCATCCTTATTTGAGTAACAGTGACAATATATATTGACGCCCCACCAACTCATCATATATCGAAATCAAATGACATAATGTGGTTTCAATAATGTTGGTTAATTAAAATAAAACATCAATTTTAGCATTGAAAGCAACAATGCTTGTTGGTTTCAAACCTATCTATCAATTCAAATAAATTATTGGATAAAAAATTATCAGTATGAAAGTCAATGTTTAATATTGGACGAAATATATAAACAGTCACTTTTAAGTTGTCCTCAACGTCCGGGTGAACACTTCAATTAAGTTTATTTTCAGTCAGATATTTCAAGCCTTTAATAAAGTAGGTCAACTAAGCACCGGAGACCAACAAACCTCATGCGTGTGTTAAAATTGGGGATAATGTGTCAAACGGACAAATCATTAACCGACTCGTGTATTTGCTTAAAAATGTATTATATATTAACTTTCCCTACCCAAAAAAACGTCCGCCCCCCGCCCCCCGCCCCCCCCCCCCCCCCCCAATTATTTTTGTCACTGTAGCCCACCAAAACCCTTCCAACTTTGTTTCTTTTTTTTCTTTCTCAAAACTAAATCAAAAATCATCCTAACCCACTTAATGGAAGATTTTCACCAGACTAGAACCAATTGCCAAATTCAGTTGTGGTGAAATTGGAAGGTGGGGTAAAGGGAGATAAAGGAAGACATCAAAGGTCATATGCTGGAGATGACACGAAAGACATCACTGATCATTGGTATGTGTTCTGTGAGTGATTGGTGTTTGGTCTAATGAAAAATGGTGAGAGGAATGGGTTATGGTGGATTGACGTATGTAATAGAGGTGTATAATTAAATTGAGGTTACGGACATAGCAATCGAATTAGCTGTCAGATTTGATATTTTTGGATTTGTTTAGTGATGGACGTTGGTTGAGATGGTGATGAAAATACTGTCCAAGATGTGTTTTTGTTCTTTATGAGTTCCTATGGAACGAAGAAGTAAAAACATATGCATTCCCTATGTAATTCCGAAAATGATGAAGCTCGAGCGATAGCCTGCCGGTGGCGGTAAGGAGAAGGTGGAGAGAAAGGTCTAGTGCGCATATCAAATGGTTGAGGAAAAAAATGGAGAAGCAGATGGGGTCCACTTTAGGAAGAAAAAAGGATAAACTTTATTTAAAAGAGTGTACACACAAATTTTGTCATGTGGTTTAAAAGATATATTTATACTTAGTACAAAGTGCCTATTTGGTCATTAGCATTTTTTAGGTATTGAATTGAGGACAACTTTAAGGGGTTTTTTTTATGTATTTTGCCTTTAATAGTGTTGATCTCAAGTGGCATGTGCTTCGATATCTTTATTTGATTCTTAAATGGAGCACATATTCAGAAAGCAGAAGAAAATAAAATTAGCTGAGCTTATCTCTAATCAACGCGTACGAAATTTCTGGACAAACCACCTTTCTTGTGGCTCTTCTTATGTTATTTTATAATATACACATACATTGATACAAGTACATATATTCACATACATTAAAGATGTTTACAAGGTTGAGATGGAGGGGGATATCAGTATATGTACGTGTACTGTGTTCCAAACTCTAGACCTTGGGGTTTTGAAATAAATTAAGCCCCCACAGCTGTGGTTGCGAGAAGTGAATCTAATTCGCTTCCTGTGCGTCTCATCTTTTGATCTTCTTCTTCCTTGAACCATATTGCTGGAACCACTTGAAACAGATCAGTCACCGTCTCCAGTGCATAGTCCGCTTCTTTAGTTTTGGTTGTTCTTCCAACCTTCCATATGGAAATAAATAGGCAAATTAAGCGTTTCTATATACCATTAACTCACACGCTAAATTAGCTACTCTATCAATTAGAATTCCAAATAATGGGAAATCTTTGGGGAAAGAACTTATCAGCAATTTGCATATGCCCGAATTTTAGTTAGTTAACTAGTACAAGAGGAGCATTAGTAGCAAACTGAATTGAGAGCTTTCTTTTTGTTCTTCCTTTAGGTGTTGTTTGGCATTGAACATCAGGTATAGGTAACCAAAAAAAAAAAATCTTTGTAGCCCCACAGTTAAAATTATGACCCCTAAAAAGGATATACAGTTCGATTGATGAAGACAAGGTAATACGAAGCAGTAGACGGGTCACATGGTTTTGAGATAAGCACAAGTTAAAATATCCATTCTTGTCATACAGTATACCTACCATATAGTACCATTACACCTGTTGAACTTTTTACAAGTTCAATCACCCAACTCTCAGGTTGGATGGGACAAAATTGTACTTAGTAACTTTAGGGGGGGACTCGGCCGATACAAAATTGTCTCCTCTCAATTGTGAACTTGTTTGATTGTGTGCGGAATTTAAAAAAAATAAAAAATTTTGAAATTTATGATCCTAAACAAGTCAAAAAAAAAGCCCAAAGTATTTGTATAGTTATAAAAACTTCTCATTAAAAATAAAATTAAAAATTTAATCTAAATTATTTTTAAAATTAAAAATAAATTATTCTTTTTAAAACGAATCAGAAAAGAAATATATTCGCGTAAATTAAATTGAACGGAGGGAGTACAAAACTTTGGTTGTTGAAAGGACACTAGGTTACATACTATTTGAGATAAGAACGAGCTAAAATATCTTCTTGTACCTTATTTCTATCACTATATGTTTCTGTCACCTAGCTAGTATTATTGCACTTACTGAACTTCAAATTTCGAGTTGGACGAACCAATATCATTCTTTTAAAAAAGCATTCTATTTTGGATCCTAACAAAGTCATTTATTTACTATAGTGGTATTATAAGGTACTTTTTAAATTTCGTTTACTGGTAGAGAATAAATTGTAATTATAATTTCTTATCCGTTCCAATTGATGTGAACTTGTTTGACTGGACACAAAATTTAAGAAAAAATATTTTTTTTTGAAATTTGTGATTCTAAACAAGTCAAAAAGGGGTCCAGAGTATTTGTATAGTTATAAAAGCTTCTCGTTAAGGATAGAATAAGAAGTTTAAGTTAAATTGTTTCTAAATTTAAAAAGGAATCATTCTTTTTGGAACGGACCAAAAAGAAATAGGTTCACATAAATTAAAATACAAGATATTTCACCCCACGTCACATAAGTGGGGGAGTATCAAATACAAGGTAAACTTGGGGATTGAGCGGTGGTTAAATTTCACCCCACGTCACATAAGTGTAGAGTTTCTATCACTCTGTTTCTCTTCAACCTTTCCAATCTGAATACTCAGCAGTCAGCACTAAAATTACAATTATCTAAACAAAATCACAAAGTGAATTAGGACTTACCAAAACTGTTCGGAGCCCCACAGCTTTCCCAGCAGCTATGTTCCGAACATTATCATCAAGGAAGAGCTAAAAACAAACACAAACCAAAAGAATCAAATTCTGAAAAACAACCACTACAGCACATAAATCAAACAAATAATGAAATAAAGACCTAGTTGGCTAGATAAGCGGAGTATAGAGCATACCGTGCGACAAGGCTCGACCTGAGCAGCTTCAATGGCGATATTCATTGCCTCCATTGAAGGCTTCAATATCACCGGAATCTCATTTGGCCGCGTTGCCTTGGAGAGGTTACAATTCATTGTTTCGAAACAAATAATTTGTTCAAAACAATCCTTGATTCCTAGACGATCCAGTGCCTTTATTGCATGAATTCGATCCGAGTTGGTGAAAATCTGCACATTTACTTTCTTAATCAATCACAATGTCCTTCATAACATATTACTAATCAATCATCATCCGTGATCAATACATCGCAATTTGAATCCATTTGTATAACTTACAATTTTCCTTTGATTAATACTACGCAAGATGCTTCTTAATTGAGCATCCGGTTTAATCAATTCATACGGCAATCTTCCGTGCACATAGCTGTTCAGCAAGAAGCAAAAGAAAAATCTCAGAAAAAATAATTTCTTTTTTTTTTTATTTAAAATAAAATCATTCAAAATTGGGGAATGAGGGAGTCGAGCTAAGCAGTTTTTCTGAACATATCTCACCTGTGATAATCATCAGCATCAATATCATAGCCTAACGCCTACATTAAAAGCAAAATAGATTGAAGAAAACAATTAATTGAATGATCTAAGAAAAAGTATTGAAGTAGTATTAATTAAGAATTAAGGCAAAGTAGGAAAATTACTCGTAAACCGGCGAGAGAGCTGCCGTAAGTTTTGAAAAGCTCAACACGCAAAGCCGATGCTTTCGACTCCGGAAAACCACATTTCTCCACCAGAAAATCTGTTTTCAGCCAAACATCACAATTTTAGATTAAGCGATCACAGCTCATAATGTTGAATTACTTTAATTAATTACACAATTGAAAAGCAAAAGAGGGAAAAAAAAGAACAGAATTCAAACCGTCAATGTTCTTCTTCAATGCTTGGCCAATTCCAGTCTTGGACGAGTACAGAGTATCATCCAAATCTTTAAAAAAAAATATTCTCAGATCACTCAACATATTATCTCAACAAGGAAACGAAATGAAAAGTTGGACTATTAACTATAATTCACAAAATTCAACATGCGATCACGGAAATATTTTGAAAACAAAATTCCTCTCTAACAGCTTAAAATTATAAATGATACAGTTCATACAATTCAGCATAAACTGATACTTTCTTTTCTAATTTATGTAATACTATTTTTATATTTAAACATAATTGAACTTTAAATTTCTAATTTATTTAATATTTATGAATTATTTTAGATTATAAGTTTAAAAAAAATTCTTTCCTTTTAAGTTTTGTGCCCAGTCAAACACCCTTACATAAATTAGGATTAGGACGGAAGGAGTACCATAGAGAAGATAGCAATTGAGCTAATGAACGTACCAAAAACAATAGAATCAAAAGGGGAAGAAGAATCACGAGAAGAATTGGAATATGAATCCATATTGGAGAAGGACGAATTGAACAAAACTGTATATATATAATGAAACTACGCAAATGTTAGCTGAAAGTAATTCTTTCTGTTACGTGGAAGGATGAGTACACGGAAGGGGTGAGTATACGGAAGGGGCCTTTGAAACGGGGAGGGAAAGTGGGTATTTATTTATAGGAGTTATAACAACGTAGGGGAAGAGACGTAGAAGAATATAAGGACAAGAATGGGAAAAAAGAAAATGATTTGCTGACTCGGACATCCTCAAGATGACAACGAGTGGAATTTGACAGCGGATGCAAATAGGAAACTGGGACCCATGCGTAGTCCAATTATAGCAGCGTTACGTAATGGTTATCGAGAGGACAACAATACCCCTAATTCCATGATTGACACGTTGCTTCTGATTTTTTTAATAGATCTAGAAGAGGAAAATATAACAAAAATAAAAATAAGCGGATCAATTATTGAATGCCGTCTCATGTGTTAATTATGTTGGTTAGTAGGCGTTTCGACGTAAAATTATAATTTTTGAAAAAAATAGTAGTATTTAGAGCTAGTTGAACAATAGTATTTATTTGAAATTATATTTTACTTAAACAAATATTACAATTTTGTGAGTGGAAACAATTTTTTTTTGAAAATTTTGTTTAAGTGGTCAAAATCACATTTGGGTTTTTGAAAAGATTCATTTTCAAAAAATCTCCAAAAAAAAATACAAAATATCATAGCCAAACACATGTTTGAAAAACAAAAAATTCAAAAAATAAAAAAAAATCTATGGACAAACGGGTTTGTCCATGAAAAAAAAAATCCTTTTCTTTGATTTCTTTTTTAAAAAAAAATGTGTTTGTCCATGAAAATTTACAAATTTTTGAAAATTTTCCGAAAATGAGTTTTTCAAAAGACTACTTTTACAAAATTTTCAACAATATTTTTCCCCGCTCATAAAACTATAATATTTTTCGAGTGATATATATATGTCCAAACATAATTTCGAATTCTAAATACTATTTTTCAACTTAACTCCAAATACTACTTTTTTTCAAAAATAATATTTTTAATGTCCAAACAACTACTAAATCTTTACCAATGAGATTTTGGTGTGGAGGAAAACCTAAAATATTTGCCAAACGAAATTTTTTGATTTTGTTAACTTAAATTCTTCCTAAAATTTCTTTTACACTAAAATAAGAAAAATAGTTTTCTTCGCATATACACAAGTCATTTTTTTATCCAAATATTTGATTCTTACTCTACATCACTTAGCTTACTCAACAACAATAACAACAACAACAAAAAAAAAAAAAAAAAAAAATCAATGTAATCCCATAAATGAAGTCTGGAGAGGCTAGTGTATACGCAGACCTTACCCCTACCTTATTAAGGTAGAAAGACTGTTTCTGATAGACCATCGGCTCAGGGAGCAATGAAAATAAGATAAAGCAGCCAAGTAGCAAACAATGATAACAATAATGTAATATGATAACGAGCATGAATGACACAACATGTAATAATAAAGAATCATGATACGATAATACAAAAATAATCCTAGTAATATTGGTAAGCCTAGGAGGAACACACTACTATCAGTCAACCTACAACCCTAATTCTCGACTTCCACACCTTCTTATCGTGGGTCATATCCTCGGTAAGATGAAGTAACAACATGTCCTGCCTAATTACCTCCACCCAATACTTTTTCGGCCTACCCCTTCCCTTCCTCAGACCCGCCATGGATAATCCCTTACACTTCATAACCGGAACATCTATATCTCTCCTCTTCACATGCCCAAATCATCTCAACCTCAATTCCCGCAACTTGTCCTACGCAGATGTCACTCTTACCCAGAGGCGGATGTAGTGTACTGCCTACGGGTTCAACTGAACCCATAATTTTTGACGCGGAGTAAAAATTTGTATGTAAAATTCATTAAAATTGTAAAAATAATAGATATGAACCCATAACTTTAAAAATATAATAGGTTCAATGCTAAAAAATATTATAATTGAACCCATAGAATTTAAATCCTGGATCCGTCTCTGCTCCTGCCTTGTTCCTAATAACTTCATTTCTAATCTTATCCTTCCTGGTATGTCCACATATTCATCTCAACATCCCAAGTTACCAGATATTATTACCTAACATATGATACTAAAAATTATCACCAAAACAAATTCTTATAGTACTTGTCTTTTAACTTATGCAGTTACCAATGTGTCTTCAACTTTTATACCCAGCTCAATGATTTCGCAAGGTAAAGTATTTTTAAAATATATTCTTAATAGAAATTGTTTTCCTCCGTTTCAAGAGCTGTATTACGCTATTTATTTTCAATCTTTCTAAGAACTTTCTAAAATCTCATTAATTTCATTTAAATCTTATGAGACAAATGAAATGGAAGGTTCAAGCTCTCTTCTGGACGAAAGACCTGATCTTAACGTTTTGAAATTATGACAAGAAAGGAAAAGCAAAATGTACCTGCTCTTTCTCAGTTTGTGCAAAAGAATGATTCTTGACTTAAATTTAATTCATGAAAGAAGTGATACATTCTATTTTCTTTTCCCTCTTAATTTTCTCATAAACAAGAATTTTCTTTTCTCCTCCTTTGTGGTTAAGTTGTTTCCATTTAAAATAAAAATCAGTAGCCAAAGTGAAGGAAAAGAAAGGAAACTTTCGATTTTCTTGAAGAAAAAAAAAAACTTCCCCCATCAAGAATGTTGTGTATAGAATAATAAGTTTAATTTGTATTTTTTACACTTGGTCAATCGAAAGATACATGCAGATAATCCTTCATAAAAAGTCAAATTACTTGGTTATTGTGTATAATAATGCTTTTTTTTATTCGGCTACCTAAAAATGTGAAGAATAAATTTAATTAAAAAGCCGTACTCCAAATCGCTTAAACTAATAATATTCGGCAGAAGTAAAAAAAAGTATAAGAGTTGGTTGGCAGCTCAAACCTTAGCCCCGAGGGCAGTGGCGTACGCAGGATTTTTTGCAAGCAGTGTCATTACTTAAGAAACAAATCGCTAAAACGACATAAAAAAAATTGAGAAGAGTAACACCAGTAAATCCGGTCACTCAAAAGTTGTATATTATATAAATATTAGAGTAATTTTTTTTCAAAATTATATTAATAAATCCTTTTAATTAATACTAAAATAATTGCATGTTATATTTATTTATTTATTTATCACTTTAGTTAATGTTTTTAGCTTAGAGGATAGAGAGTTCAATTCTTACATAATCTAATTTTAAACTAAAAATACTTTAAAAATGTGCAAAAACTTTGTGTGAGTTCGATCCCCCAATTTTTAGGTGCAAAAAAGGGCATTGCCCATCAGACCAAGCGAGCTAGTTTGTCTAATAGTGTCATTTAATTAATATACTTCTTTTGCTACACTGTGTATATGTATATTTTGTAAAATTTGACATCGCTTCGACTAGCATCCATCCGCCCCTATATATATAGGGAGAGATATAAGGACTTCTGATATGTATACAAAAAAAAAGTTTACATTACCCGATACATAACCCATATATATGCTTCACTCTAGAATATTTACCGAAAACTAATTGGTCTTTAACTTAGTTCCACGTTTATACAAACGTTCAAACAAATGGCGTGTGACTTTGTTATTGCTAAAGATAAGGTCTAGAAAGAAGAGGAAAAAAAGAAGCCGTGGCTCATACTAACCGAAGCAAATAACCTTGTTTTAGGGAACCCCGAGGCAATGATGCCTCTCCTCAAGTAGCTTTCGTTGAACTTTCAGTTCAGGTTTCAATTTCCATGTGATAGGTGTGTTCATTTAAATTTGTGAAACATAATGGAAATGCAACCCCACAACCTTCACGCTGATTCCCTGCTTATAAAAATCACCAAATATTTTATGGGGTTTTGGTTCTTGTTCACTCCCTGAGCGGTGTGAACTTCTTTAGATATATTGACTTTTATTTATGTCCACGTTAAAAAAGACTTAATTTCAATTTTTTTTAAGTGTATCTAGTTATTTTACTTAAATACATGTTGTTGATGCACAGAGCTGATGCCTGTTTAAAAGAATCACCGTATTAGATGGGGTTTGGTTCCGGTTGACGCGGTGTGAACTTCTTTAACATTATTTGACTTCATTTATGCACACATTTAAAATGACTTACTTTCTATTTTTTTTTATAGTCCGATTTCTGTACCAATATCTCTATATAACAATCATTTACTATAAAAGTAAAATTTTTCTTAGAACCGATTTTTAAGTTATATTTTACCTCTTTATAACAGTTTTTTATCTATAATAGCGACATTCATATTTATAGTATAACATTCTTTTTAAAAATATCCTTCTATATCAGTTATGTAGAATCTCTAAGATTATTAATAGCAATTCTAAAAATATGCAAACAATCTTTTCCATTGAACAAAGTTCCTATCTTGCATAAGACACAAGATTTGAAAATTTGCGAATGATATATTTTTCATTGGATACCTTTTTGTTGAAAATTTAGATTCGAATCTTCGTCAATTCAAGTATTATATTGGTAGTAAAAAAAATAAAATCTACGAAACAACTACTATTACAAAGTTCTTCCATCAATCTTGAAAGAATTTATTTTTCTAGTAGCTTTAAAATATGTGCCTTGGAGTTTAAATCTTTGTACGTTTAGTTAATAAATTTATTAACAATGTATTAGTTTTCATCAATATATATCTAGTGAAATATGCATATCTTCTGAGATTTAAAATTTGAAGAATTTTCTTATCTTTAATATGTAACATTAGAAAAAAGAAAAATAATTGATTTTTGGATAAGTTTTATCTATAACAGCCAAAACATATTTAAACATCAAATGTTGTTATAGGTGTATGACAGCCATTCGTTATAAAAACAAAAAAATCTCAGAACAAATGATATTGTTATTGAAAGATTTTACTGTATAAAATAGTTTGGCTAGTATTTTTACTGTTGCTTAATATAGACGCACGAAGTTGTACTGATTCACCAAAGATTTCGTAAAAGAATGGACTGAAAAGTTCGTTTAGCAAATTTGTGCAAGTTTGAATTAGAGATTTTTTCATTCCTATATACTATTGGAAAGTTTATTATCCTAAATGTCCATGTTTAGTTAATTACCTGGCATAAATAAGTTTTGTTTATAAAATATATACAATCCACCTTAAAAGGCTCCTAATTCATTATTTGTGCTTTCAATCAAGGGATTTAGTTACACCATTTTCCTTTTTCCCCTCCTCTTTCCCTCTTCTCTCCAAATGGAACTTATATTTAGAGATTTAGAGAATCTAATCCCTCAAATCTATCACGATCCAACTTTCCCTCCGTTTGGGTATCGTGATGGCACCTAGTCTTAGGGACTAAGTAAGCCTAACTCATACTGAAATATCACAATAATAAATAAAATTTAACAGTCTTGAAGCAGAAATCTCTACAAAATTTATAATTTCCAAAATCCGGTAGTACAAGTCATAAGCTCTACAGAGTTAGCTACCACTTCTAAATATAACTGTTCGGAAAAGAGTGAAAACAGTTGAATACAAGTAAGAAGGTGACTCCGAAGCCTCCGAACGCAACATCGGGTTTACCTTGAGTCTCCTCAGCAATGATCCGCACAACTACTAATGATCGATACTTGGATCTGCACAACAAAAAAATATGCAGAAGAGTAGCATGAGAACACCACAGCGGTGCCTAGTAAGTATCAAGACTAACCTCAGTGGAGTAGTGACGAGGAACAGTCAAGACACCTACCGGTCCAATAAACTGTAAAAATATAGGAACAATGGAATATGATGTATATATAAAGACTTAAAGAAATGTCTAACAATATTACAATCACAATAAGGGAAGAAAACAACAAGTAACAACGGAAATGCCAAAATAATGACATAAAAGAGCAAGCGAAAACACAAACCCAAGTCCTAAATTCACAATATAGTAAAGGTAAGCAATAACTCAGATCCTACGACAATGTTCACATCAGGTCTCATCCAACAATTTCTAAGAAGTACCGAATCTCGGACAAATTACAGCTCACGAGTCCGAGTACCTGAAATATAACATTTGGCATCCTGTGCCCCCATCATACCTCATGGTCATGCTGACAACTCATTTGCTAATTAGAGCCACTCTCATATATATAACAAGTAAACGAGGGTGTGCATCTATACTCAGCAAAATCAGGAGGACTTCACATCCAATAGGAGTGTTCAACTACGTGTATGCTTGTGCAAGTGATTTAACATAGTTCTTACCAGCTAATAAGCATAAGGAAAATAACGGACAACACGTAAGATGTTTCCTCATAACTTCCACAAGATAAAGCTCATACAGGTAAGCGTACCACAACACAATATCAAACAACAGGAATGCCCCCAGGCCATCACAAATCATCACAATCAATCCCTGACATAGCCCATCTTGTCTTGCCACGTGTGCAAATAATAACATAATAAGTGCCCGCCTTGTTTCACCATATGTGCATCATAATGTTCCCACCTTGTCTCGCCACATGCGCAACCCACATATCAACATATATATACATACCCCGCCTTATCACGCCGCATGTGCAATATATCAATAGTAGCAATAGCACGGCAGAAACCTCATGCAACCCTATGACAACAACCGCACGACAGAAACCTCGTGCATCACAATATCAACAACCGCACAGCAGAAACCTCGTGCACCACAATAACAAGTACAACAACAATAATGACAATATATATAAGAACATGACAAGTAAATCAACTCAAGAACTTTCAATCATAAGGAGATGGTAAAACTAGCTCACAAGGAATAACCACAATAGAGAATACTAAACGTAATAAGAACAACTCAACAAGGGATAAAATAATATGAAGCAACGACCCCACAATATGTAATTCAACAACAAGGAAGCTAACACGAATCAAATAACTCCAAATAAGAAAATGTCAACTAAATATAGGATATCTAAACCTATTTTAAGGTTGGTAATTTACGAAGCATATACAACAATTTCAATTAAGGATGAGCCGCGGGAAGATAATCATAACCTCAATTAAGACCAAAAAATTACAGGGGAGATAAAAATGATTTCCAAAAAAGATGAGCAGTTACGAAAGATAGCATGACAATAGAAGAGGTAAAAATCTAAAGTTAAGCAAAATAAGAGTCAAAGAGGCAATAAGAATGAATCATAAGTGATGTTTTAGACTTCAATACCACACAAGAGGGGGGTGGGAGAGAGTGATTTGTGTGGTACCCAATTTTTGCTTAACTTGATTATAAAAGGACCTAATTCTTCTATGTGTTCCAACTACTACTGTTGCGGAATAATAAGTACAGAAAATAAAGAACACAAAGATTTTATGTGGAAAACACCTGGCTCAAAAGGTGAAAAAACCACGACCTACATTCCAGTAGGATTTTCCCAAACTCTCCACTAAAATTACTGAGCCAAAAACTGCATTTACAAAAACTCTTTTGTAAACCTAGGATTAACTCTAATCCCGTTGTGGCACACAACCTCAATGTTGCAACAACTTCAAGTTAACTCTAACTTGAAATCTCTAAGTACATAATACAATTGCTTCTAAATAAGCTAAAAGGTACAATATAAAATCACCTACTACAATTAAACTAGAACAAAAGATAGATACTTAGAACTCGTTCTTCTATCTGGTTCAAGTAGCTTCAGGATTTCACGCTTGAATCACACTAAATTGCTTACAAAATTGCCTTGCTATTTTGCTCTCAATTCACGTTTAACTTCCGCTTAAGTGCATTGCATGTAAAAGAGAACAACACTGATATTTAAGGGGTTAGTAATTAGAGATTAACTAGGATGCAGATGCTACTCTTTCATGGTGGAAGATTTCTAGTTGATCTCATACTCTAACTCTATCCTCTTCCTAAATTGTGTTCTCTTTGTGTAAGGAGTCTTTCTCCTTATCCAATATGCAACCTTTTCGATCATTATCATGAGATGTTACTTCTGATAAGTTAGATTTATCTCCTTCACGTGCATCTCACATGTTTGGGTTGATCACGACTGTTTTTCACAAGTTGGACTTGGTCCATGTTTGAGTTCTTTTGTCAGTCTTCAAAACTTCACATTTACTTGGGCCAACAAATTCCCCCTTTTTGATGATGACAAACTCTGTGCTTTTACTCACTTAGGCCCTATAAGAACTCAACTTATTCATCAATACAAAGTTTAGAAGAATTCACTTATCATCAAGGACCAGGTTAATTAGGTTATAAACATCACATATTCAGAATATGTAAAGCACAATATCCCTTCCCCCTTTTGGCATCATCGAAAAGTTGCATAAATAAAGTGTGAGTCCTAGATTTTAATAAGTACTCATGGCCACTGGGGAAACTGCAAGTGCAATCATGGATTGATCATCAGTGATTAGGCAAACATATTTAAACTATCAAGGAAATAGTAACAATCAACAAGAGCAAAAATAGTAGATATCATTAATAGAAGATATGTTTCTACCACAATCCACAAACAGAAAGCAAAAATATTCAAAACATGAGCAAAAAGAAAGCGAAATCCCTAATCTAGGTCACTGATGGTACTAGACAGGTTCAGGAGATAAAGGCTAGAATTCCTAAGGCTTGGGGGAGCTAGAGGGTTGGTTTTGGACTTGGAGAAGATTCGGCATATTGTGAAGAATCTCATCATTCTTCTCCTCTTCCTTGGTAAGCTTAGTTCTAAGATCATCCCTCTCAGTTTCAACCTCTGCTAAGCGAGCCTTCAGCCTAGCTATCCCAGCATCCTTGGCCTCACTTTCTTAAACTAAAGCCCTGACTTTACTGTTGATAGTGTCTTCTTGGATGAACCAGGTTTATTTGGAACGGCATTGACAAGATAGTCACAAACAATCATAGTATTAATTCCAAAGTAGTCCTTACTTGTGGCCATTTCCCATTTCTTCAGAGGCACCTTGCATCGATCCAGAATAGTAGTCAGAATAAATCCATAGGGGGTGGCATGGGCCTTGGAGCCATTGATAAACCTGTCCAGTAGCATGATGATGAATGCAGGCCAGTTGATTTGCCCTCCACTTAACTCCATCATAACTAAGTCCATATAGTTAGCAATATGCCTTCTTTCCTGCCTAGGCAGTAGTCACTTGTTGACAAACCCAAAGAGGACCTTGTGTTGTGGCTTCATTTCACTCTTGTGCACAAACTTGAACTCATTCACTTGTTCAAAATCACAGAATCTCCTAGTGATTTCAAGGGCAGGAAGAAGGAATCCAGACTTGGCTATCTTTGCCTGGTGTAGTCATCATATCCTTTAGCAGGGATGTCAAGAATCTCTCCCAGCTTCTCTGCATCAAAGGTCACTTGAACTTCTTTTACTTGGCTGGTGACTCTGCGATCTTTGACCTCAACATTTGCCATGAATTCAATGATCTCATTCTTGGCTAGCCTTCCATCCATCTGAAGGACCATGTCCTTCCAGCCCTGAACAGCTAGGGCATCAACCAAACGAACCATTCATGGTTCCACTAAGTCTTTGAGCAATCTTCCCTTCAAATATTTTCTTTTGCCAAACTTGGACAACTTGTCTTGTTCAACATCAGACTCACTTTCTTCTTCACCACTCCATTCTTCATCTTCAAAAACTCTAACTTGTTTGTTTTTCACTGCAGACCTTGTCCTCTTAGCCAATGAAGGTTCAACAGCCTTAGACTCAGATGAAGACTTCTTGGAAGAAGTCCTGGTCTTTTTGGGCTTGGGGGTCTGAACCTCCATTGTTGTATGGTCCTCCTAATGGACCTCTTCCATCTCCTCAACATCAATAGCTTCAGAGGACTCTGCAACCTTACCTTTTCCTTTATCCATCCTCTTCTTCTTACTTTCAGCCACAACCTTTTGTAGTTCGCTCTCACTCTGTTTCACCATACTTCTTGTGGATCTTCCCTTTGGTAAGGGAATTTCAGTAGTTTTTGGGGAGGAAGCCTTTTGTTTCTTGGAAGGTTTTGCAGCGTTAGGGGTTTTTTGGTGTTGGAGTTCTCCTTTTCTTTGGATCATAACTGGCACCTACTTTCTTTAGAATGCCTGCTAGGGTCTCCTCAATAGATGAACTAGGTTCATTTGACTGTGAACTTAGATTAACCAACCCTTCAACAGCTTCCCCTGAACCACTTTCCCCTGACTTCTTGCCACTTTCTTCCATAGATGCATGTTCAACCCTACAAATAGCTGGTACCATAGAAGTGGGTGAAGAACCAACCACTCCCTTCCCTTTCCCCCTCACATCAACACATACACCCTCTCTCTCTTTTTCTTTTTACCTCCTCTTGTTCTCAATTCAGTCAATTCTATATTCCTAATAGACCCAACCAAAACAAACCTATTTTCTAAATTTTCAGTCAAAGCAGAACTTACCTTAGAAGGGGAGTTTTGAGCCTTCTCAGAGTTAGAAGACCCAGTTCCTTCCCATTCACTAGTATATTTGAACGAATCATCTGAGTTCTCAAAATCTTGGGCTTGGCTTGACTTTAATTTCTCGTTCAATTTCTTTGAAAGAGCACCAGTTGCCACCGTTTTCTGAGCAAGCATTTTTACTCGCCTTCTCCTAGGTTGAGTGGTTGTGCTGAGTGGAGGTGGCGTGGAGGAACCAAAAGGGGAGGGTGGTGGAGGAGTGCCTGGATTATTTTGAGGGTTCGACATTGTAACTAACTTATTGAGAGAATTTGTAAGTTAGACTTTTGGAAGAGAGAACAATTGAGAGAAAAATAGAATTTTGACGGTTTGGAATAGCGAGGGTGACAGAAGGTAATGATGGGTATTTAAAGAATGAGACCTATTTAATGACTAACAGTAGCTTTTAGCAGTCAATTTGAGGTCTAATCAACCTGAAATTGCCGGTTGAATGAACGGTTAAGCTTCCCTAGATTTAGGCATTTTATGTGGTGAGAACTCTAGTAGAGACGAAACTGGTTCAAAAATAAATGGATAGGATTTTCTGATGTGTTTGAACATAGGTGGGACTCTGCTCATGATTTAAATATTTAAATTTTTAATTGTGCAGAGTATAGAAAACATACCTCGCTTTTTCAGATGACCAATGCTGATGAACCAGGTTCCTTATTTAGAATTCTCTTTATCATACCTCAAATTACCATTATAGAGAAAATATTGTTAGAGATTAGTGAGTCATATCAAGACATGTCACAGGAGTATACTATTTACAGTATGAAACTGAGTAAAAATTAATTTATGTATTTACACAAGTTCCAGATTTCCTAGCCAATTTTTTTTCCATTTTTTTTAATTTTTCTTTATTGTGTATTCTTAGCTGGTACCATTAATCTTAATCATCCCTAATTCTAACCTATTCCTTTCAAAGCTTTCTCTACTCAGTACTTTAGTAAAGATGTCAGCAATTTGTTTATCAGTAGCACAGAATTCTATGGTAATCAATCTTTCTCATAGTTGTCCCTTAAGAAGTGATGTCTAACATCTATGTGCTTAGTCCTCTAATAATGAACTGGGTTCTTTGTCATACTTATAGCACTAGTGTTATCACAAAAGATAGGGATGCGACCAACTTCAATGCCAAAATCTATCAGCTGCTGTTTGATCCACAACAGTTGAGCACAACAAGAGGCAACAACAACATATTTAGCCTCAGCAGTGGATAAAGCCACTGAATTCTGCTTTTTAGTAGCCCATGATACCAGACATGAACCAAGAAAATGAGCCATACCTGAGGTGCTTTTCCTATCCATAAGGAAACCTGTACAGTCAACATCAACATATCCCACTAGATTAAAGTTACTACCTTTAGGGTACCAAAGCAAAGATCAATAGTGCCTTTCAAATATCTCAGTATCCTCTTGATAGCAGTCAAGTGAGATTCCTTAGGATTTGCCTGAAAACGAGCACAAAGCCATATACTGAAAAGTATGCCAGGTCTGCTAGTAGTAAGATACAAAAGTGAACCAATCATACCCCTATACAACTTCTGATCAACAGATGAACCAGGTTCATCTATGTCTAATTTAGTAGCTGTTGCAATGGGTGTGTATTTCTTTTGATTCATCTATTTTAAACTTATTTATCAACTCTTTTGCATATTTCTGCTAATGGATCATGGTTCCATTTGGGTTTTGTTTGATCTGTAAGCCTAAGAAAAAGTTAAGCTCACCCATCATACTCATTTCAAACTCACTCCCCATTAATTTGGCAAAGTCCTTACTCAGTTTGTTAGTGGTTGCCCCAAAAATTATGTCATCAACATATATTTGTACTACAAGAAGATCCTTACCTTTTCCCCTAAAAAATAGAGTACTATCAATTTTACCTCTCTTGTAGCCATGTTCAAGCAGGAATTTGGACAGTCGTTCATACCATGCTCTAAGAGCCTGCTTGAGTCCATAGAGAGCCTTGTCTAATTTGTACACATGTTCTGGACCCTCCTTGCTCTCAAACCTTAGAGGTTGTTTGACAAACACTTCTTATTTTAGGTAGCCAATTAGGAAGGTACTTTTGACATCCATCTGATGAAGAGTAAATTCCACGTGTGCTGCAAAGGCTATGAAGAGTCTAATTGCCTCCAGTCTTGCAACTGGAGCAAAGGTCTCATCATAATCTATGCCCTCCTCTTGGCTATAATCTTGGACCACCAGCCTTGCCTTGTTCCTTGTAATTGTTCCATCTTTATCAAGCTTGTTTCTGAAGACCCATTTAGTGCCAATTACTGATCTATCCTTGGGTCTTGGAACTAGATGCCAAACTTGAGTTCTCTCAAACTGATTGAGTTCATCTTGCATTGCATTTACCCAAATCTGCATCCTGTAAAGCCTCAACAACATTTTTAAGTTCAATAAGAGATAAGAAAGCATCAAAAGCACACAGATTCTTTAATTGTGATCTAGTTTTAACTCCAAATGTTGGATCAGTAATTATGTTCTCAATAGGATAAGAACTTTGATACTTGTAAGGTTTCATAACCAACTGGTTTCTGTTTGATGTTTCTCCCGTGTTCTATTGCTGAGGAACAGGCTCCTGGACAGGTTTCATTAGGGGATTGGTTTCAGTTCTTCTTTGTTCAGTTCCCCCTGTCAGGTTACCCTGGATGGAAGAACTTGTTCCATCACTTGTTCCTTCTTTTGGTGCATCTTCAGCTTGAGCTGTGACTTTACTCAATTCTTTTACCAGCCCAATAGCTTCATTTTCATGTTCTTGTCTCTCAGAAAAAATGTTAGTTTCATCAAAAACTACATGTACACTTTGTTCTATACACAAAGTTCTTTTGTTGTACACTTTATAAGCTTTGCTATGTGAAGAATATCCCAAGAATACTCCTTCATCACTTTTGGGATCAAACTTACCTAGGGAGTCCTTTCCATTATTGTGCACAAAGAACTTGCATCCAAATGCCCTAAGATGGGAAGTTTTCTCCCTTTAAGTAACTCATAGGGAGCCTTCTCTACAAGAGGTCTAGTTATGCATCTATTAATAATGTAACATGCAGTATTTACAGCCTCTGCCCAGAAGCTATGGGGCAGTTTACTAGAAAGAAGTATAGTCCTAGCCATATCTTCAAGAGTCCTATTCTTTCTTTCAACTACTCCATTTTGCTGAGGAGTCCTGGGGCAAAAAAATTATGATCTATATCATGCTCATCACAAAATTCAGCAAACTTAGCATTTTCAAATTTAGTTCCACGATCAGACCTAATTGATGCAAGTTGATTACCTAGTTGTTTCCGAGTTTTTCTAACAAAGGCAGTAAACATTTCAAATGCTTCATCCTTAGATGTTAAAAACAATACCCAAGTAAACCTAGACTAATCATCAACAAATACCATCACATATGTCTTACCACCTCTGTTCAATATTCTCATTGGACCACAGAGATCCATATGAACCAGCTCCATAGTCCTGGTTGTGCTTACCATTTTCTTGCTTTTAAAAGATGATCTTACTTGCTTCCCCCTTGCACAAGCGTCACAAAATTTGTCTTCCTTGAACTTGATATTAGGTAACCCTATCACTAGGTCCTTGGAGACTAATTTGTTGAGTTGGTTCATACTTGAATGACCAAGTCTTTTTTGTCACAAGAGGGGATCATTGTCCAATGCACTCAAGAAAGTGAGTTCATTTTCTGAAAGAGTGGACAAATCTACAAAGTGAATATTGTTAACTCTTTTTCCCTACAAAATAATCTTGATAGTGGTAAGAATAATCACAAAATATTTGGTAGAGGTGAATGCTATCAGGTTACCTCTGTCACACCGTTGTGATACACTGATTAGGCTATATTTCAAGCCATCTATCAAGTAGACATTCTTAATGGAATGTGAGTCTGTCTTACCTACCTTTAAAACCCCAATGATCTCATCTTTTTTCCCATTTCCAAAGGAGACATTACCTCCTTTTAGATCCTTAAGTGAAAGGAATTGGTTCTTACTTTCAGTCGTATGATTTGAGAAACCATTATCCATGTACCATATTTGGCTACTTCCCTTCACTTGGACCTGCAAAACGAAATCAGGGGTTAGTGTTAGGAACCCAAACTAGTCTGGGTCCCTTTCTATAGGCAAATGGGTGAATTAAATTCCTTTTGGCCCATCCAAGCAGCCTATTTTTCTCGTGAACAAAGGTTTTGTTCTTTTGACTGGCCTTTTCTTTTGCATTACATTCACTTTTGTAATGACCAGTCTTGCCAAAGTGTGTGCAGATTTTGTTTTCAAGAAGTGTGATGTATTTGCTTTTGGGATCCCACTTAGGTGCTGGGGTCCCATAGCCAAGTCCTCTTTTGTTGCTTCTGTGGTGCTCTTGTAGCCAGGATAGTGCATCAGAGGACTTATTTCATTTGCAAGTTCTATCTAGTTCATGCTTCACCTTGCCTAGATCTTCTTTTAGGACTCTTATCTGCTCATCTTTCTTATACAACTCATCCTTCATTTTCCTAGATTTTCTTCTAAGGTGAGATATGTGTGATCAACTTTCTTCTTACCTATTCCTAATTTCAGTTTTAAATTTTTAGACCTAAGTTCTATGACACTAGTGTCAAGTTCAAGAACCTGGTTCTTCAACTCAACATTTTTACTATCACTTTCACTAGCCCAAAATTTCAGTTTTTTGCACTTGGCTTTTAGGATCACACATTCACTAGACAACTATTCCTTCTCATTGTTATGACCTCAGACTCATCAATGAAGTCTAGCAATAATTCAAATAGCCTTTCTTTAGACAAAAATTTAATCTTGTCTTTGAAATGAATAACACTTACCTCTTGTTCATCATCTGATCCTCCAATGGCCATAAATGCTTGTTCATCTCCATCTTCATCTTCTGAATCCTCCTCTGAGGTTTCTCCCCAAGCAGCAACCATAGCCTTTGTTGATCCTTTATTCCTTTTGGGTTGAACCTGTTCCTTCTTCCTGTTTCTTCGTTCAGCCCTTTCCTTCTTCTATTCAATTTCCCAATGGGGACAATTTTTGATCATGTGGTCAGTCTTACCACATTTGTAGTAGCCCTCGTTGGTCTGTTTTTCAGGAGCCCTTGGTTTGTTGAAGGTTGCACCTCTCATTAGGTACTTCTTGAATTCCCTTTTGATTATAGCCATTTTATCATCCTCTAAATTTGCACCTTCAGCTATTCTAAGAGCTAGGCTATTTTCCTTCTTGGGTGCATCCATATTCATGGTTTGCCTTCTCAGTTCATAGGCAGTGAGATTTCCAATCAGCTCATCCAACTTGAGGGTAGAAATGTTCTTTCATTCCCGAATAGCCGTGATTTTGCTTTCCCAAGTTACTAGCAAGACCCTTGTCAAGATTTTTCAATCTTGTCTTATTCAAGGATAATTCTTCCAATAGACTTAAGTTCATTTGTTAGTGTTGTGAACCTTGTGTACATCTATTGGATGGTTTCTCCTTCCTTCATAGTGAAATTCTCATATTGAGAATATGACAGTGTTCCTCTTGATCTTTTTACTCGAGGAGTTCCTTCATGGGCCACTTGTATGGTGTCCCATATCTCCTTAGCAGTGGTACAACTTTGAATCCTACTATACTCGTCTGGACCTAGTCAACACACAAGCCATTTCTTTTCCTTGGCATTTTTTCCCCATTTCTTGAAATCTTTAGTAGTACAATCAGCTCTTGTCTTTGGCACGTCCACTCCTTCAGCATTCTTCTTTGTAGTAGCCAGGGGACCATCAGAAACTATGTCCCAGAGTTCATAGTGTTCTCCTATGATGTAGTCTCTCATCTTGTTCTTCCACCAGGAATAGTATTTGCCATTAAAGAGTAGAGGCCTAGCAGTGGATTGCCCTTCCCGGTTTCCAGGTGGTGCACTTATCTTGATATGTTCCTAAGGTGTTAGCCTCTTCAAGGATAACCCGCTCTGATACCAATTGATGTTTTAGACTTCAATACCACACAAGAGGGGGGATGGGGGTGATTTGTGTGGTACCCAATTTTCGCTTAACTTGATTATAGAAGGACCTGGTTCTTCTATATGTTCCAACTACTACTGTTGTGGAATATTAAGTACAGAAAATAAAGAACACAGAGATTTTATGTGGAAAACACCTGGCTCAAAAGGTGAAAAAACACAACCTACCTTCCAGTAGGATTTTCCCAAACTCTCCACTAAAATCACTGAGCCAAAAACAACATTTACAAAAACTCTTTTGTAAACATAGGATTAACTCTAATCCCGGCGTGGCACACAACCTCAACTGTTGCGACAACTTCAAGTTAATTCTAACTTGAAAACTCTAAGTACCTAATACAATTACTTCTAAATAAGATGAAAGGTACAATGTAAAATCACCTACTACAATTGAACTAGAATAAAAGATAGACACTTGAAACTGGTTCGTCTATCTGGTTCAAGTAGCTTCAGGATTGCACGCTTGAATCACACATAAATTGCTTGCAAAATTGCCTTGCTATTTTGCTGTCAATTCACGTTTAACTTCTGCTTATGTGCATTGCATGTAAAAGAGAACAACACTGATATTTAAGGGGTGAGTAATTAGAGATTGACTAGGATGCAGATGCTACTCTTCCATGGTGGAAGAGTTCTAGTTGATCTCATACTCTAACTCTATTGTCTTCTTAAACTATGTTCTCTTTGTGTAAGGAGTCTTTCTCCTTATCCAATATGCAACCTTTTCGATCACGATCAAGAGATATTACTTCTGATAAGTTAGATTTATCTCCTTCACGTGCATCTCACATGTTTGGGTTGATCACGAGTGTACTTCACAAGAGGGACCTGGTCCATGTCTGGGTTCTTTTGTCAGTCTTCAAAACTTCACATTTACTTGGGGCAACAATAAGCAATTAATTCCAATTAGAGCATGTAGAGGTAAAACTAGTAAGTGAAAAACTAAAGCATATCAAGTACACATCCATACACAGTGAATATAAGAACCTAAGAACCCTAAAAGGCTAATTTTTCCACAAATAAGTCCGAGCACGCACCCGTTACCTCGCGTACACAAACTACAATCAACATAGCAGACTCAAATCCTAAGGGAAAGTCTCACACATAAGGTTAGGCAAGATACTTACCTCAAAGACTACAAACCAATAATCTAAAATGCACTTCTCAGGTGAAAAGACCTCCAGACGGCTCAAATCTAACCAAATTAAATCAAAGCACAAATAAAACACATAAGAAACTATTCCGGATCATAAAGTCTCAATCTTTAACAAAATCCAAAAATCGGTCCAAAAGTCGACCCCCCGGGCCCGCATCTCGGAACCCGACAAATTTTACAAAAACCGAATACCCATTTCGATACGAGTTCAACCATACAAAATTTATCAAATTTCGATACCATTTGGTTCCTCAAATCATGATTTTTCATTTTAGGAATTTTCTTAAAAAACCAACATTTTTTCCAACCCAAAACACAAATTAAATGATGAAAATGAAGATAAAATCATAAAATATGTTAGATTCTAGGTGAAGAACACTTACCCAATCGATTTGTGTGAAAAACTCTCAAAGAATAACTCAAAACCGAACTCCACAAGCCAAGATATGAATAAAATGGTCTAATCCTCGATTTGGGAATATATTGTCACGACCCAAAATCCACTAGTCGTGATGACACCTAACTCAACCCGCTAGGCAAGCCAACTAATAACTATCCAATTCCATTAAAGTCAACCAAACAATTAAATAGAGAAGTTAACTGAATTTATACATTCCCCAAGGACTGGTAGTATAAATCATGAGCTTCTAAGAGTAGAGTTCATAAAACCGATATGAAGAAAATACATCTTCTGTTTGAAAAGTACATAAACAGAGTTTTATAAAGCTAAGGATACCATGAACAAGAGGCAGCTACATCAAAGACGCAGGTATACCTTTAAATCCAGCAACCATTGAACGCAGCAACATCGAAATCCGGGATCTACACGCAATGTGCAGAAAGTGCAGTATGAGTACAACCAACCCCATGTACTTAAAAAGAAACAAACCCAACCTCAGGTTGAAAGAAGTGACGAGCTAACATAGGATCGGGTCTAAAGCCAATATTTTCACAACAGTTCATAACACATAAATGCAAGTATAAAAGAGATATCTCAAAAGTAAAATATTCAGCTCGTTCACAGTTCCAAAAAATGGTAATGCTTTTCAAATATCTCAGTGAAAGAAAATCCAGATCTCTTACCGAAAATGCCAAAAGCTCGAGTAAGTTTGAAAATTGTAATTTTCCAAATATCATTTCCATAATAAATAAAATGTTTCATTTTCTTTTCAAATAACAAGTATAAAGTGTCTCTCCATACCCACATATCAATGTATATAATAAGTCATGAATGACGTGATACTATATAACATGAGGAATAATGCATCTCTATGCTTGTATGTCATGTATGCATGTGAATGCCATGTATCTCATAGATGAAACATGTACTCACAATCTTAGAGTACTCAATCTCATTACCTTGCATCCTCTCTTACTAAGCTCAATACTCAGCACACTAAATCACTCAGTGCTGTATAATAACTGCTGCAGCATGCAACCCGATATATATATATAGAGAGAGAGTCGACTACGCTTACTGGGGGTGTACAGACTCCGGAGGGGCTCCTACAACCCAAGTGCTATATCACTACTGCATGTAGCCCGACCCAATATCGTTGCGGCGTGCAACCCGATTCATATATTGCTGCGACGTGCAGCCGGACCCAATATCATTGCGGCGTGCAGCCCGATCCATATATCGATGTGACGTGCAGCCCGATCCATATATATATATATATATCTCCTCACAATGAGGCCCTCGGCCTCACTCAGTAATCACTCTCTCCAATCTTGCTCATGGGATCAAAATATCATGAAACTAGACCGACAACAATGATATGATGCATCAACAACAACAGCTGAGACTAAGATACGATATGGATGCATAAATATGACTGAGTACAAAATATCTATGGAAATCAGTGAGATGACAACAAGAAATAACCACTATGGGTACAAACAATATCAGCATAAATCATAAACATGATATTTAGCATGATTGACAACTTAATTACTTTATCACATAATAAAAACACAAATATCAATAAAACAGGGCCACTATACAGGGCTATGGGAACAATAGAGTCCCATTTCACAAAGTGCACGCCCACTTGACCGTCACCTAGCATATGCGTCACCTCAATACCAATCCCATAACACGTAGTTCGGGGTTTCATACCCTCAACACTAAGCTTAGAAGAGTTACTTATCTTAAACAAGCCAATTTCGACACCAAGCAAGCCAAATGATGCTCCATGAATCCCATCACGCGCATTCCAACCTCCAAATGGCTCGAAACTAATAAAAACAACTCAAATACATCAAACAATGCTAAAGGAACCAATCCCAATCGGAAAAGGTCGAATCTTTAATCAAAAGCCCAAAATTGGCCAAAAGGCCCAACCCGGATCCGCACCTCGAAACCCGACAAAACTCACAAAATCCGTCAACCCATTCAATTACGAGTTCAACCATACTAGTTTCACTCAAATCCGACTCCGAATCGGTGTTCAAAACTCAAAAATTTATATTATTAAACTTTAGGCCAAAACCCCCAATTACTTCATTAAAATTCATCAACCAAAAGTTAATCGAAGATAGATTCATGAAATATAACCAAAACCGAGTAGAGAACACTTACCCCAATTCATATGCTGAAAAGCGCCTCAGAAAATTGCCCAATTCCGAGCTCCCCAACTCAAAATATGTTAAATGCATAAAACTCTTGTTTTAACACTGTTCTACCTCGTTTCTTGTGCCAAAAGATCTCAAAACTCACTTTTGATACCTCCAATGGATTCCTTGTGAAATTATACTCAAGTTAGGCTCTTGAATCACTCCATTTGACCTTATACTAAAGGAGATATGTTGGTTTCAATATTTGGAAATAGTGCAGATTTTTAAATACGCAGCAGTGACAATTTCGTAATTAATCTAAAAAATCTGGCAACCCAATTCTTAGTAAAATGACCATAAAATCTTCATACATTGTCCAAATTTGACAATTCTTTTTGCTATGGCTTCGTAATTATGATACATATCTAGTGATTTGATAAAAACAAAAATCAGAGCTCATTTATTCAATGTGGTACCATTTATGCTTGAAAAAACGACAATGAAACATAAGAAAAAACGAGCGTAACACAATCCAAACCTATCCAAAACTCACCTGAACCTCTCGGGACCCTGTATAAACATACCAAAAAATTTCATATCATAATACGGATCTGCTCGAGGCCTTAAAACACACATAACAATATCAAAACAACGAAATGCACCTCAAATCAAACTTAATGAACTTTCGAACTTTTAACTTCCCAAAACCCATGCCGAAACATATCGAATCAACTCAGAATGAATCCAAATTTTGCACACAAGTCCTAATACATCATACAGAGCTACTCGTGCCCCCAAACTACTAAGCAAAGTGCAAATGCTCAAAATGACTGGTCAGGTCGTTACATCCTCCCCCACTTAAACATACGTTCATCCTCGAACGTGCCCAGAGTTGTTCCAAAAGCCAAAAAATCACTGTATAATCTTACCATGCACATACTCAGGGGTGATCCCGCGTCAACCTATCCCATATAGGTCTGATAACACAACATGACTGAAATTCCTCAACCCAACCTAGCCCATAAGCCTTAGAATCCAATTTCCAACATCTGGAACTTTCTATGAGATCAGAGTCTCGCATCTAGACACTGTATAAGTCTAAACAAGCTATATCAAGCCATACCCATAACCCAAGAAGAAATCACATAATATACCATATAACTCAAACACTCAAAGCAATAACTTCTAATCACAGTAGCTGCTCAAAACAACCCAATACCGGTAATAAACCTCTTATCAAATAGAGCCTCATTCTAACACCTTCATATACTGCCAACGATGAAAGAAACATGCATAAACTCATAACCATTCGTCAGACCAACATGTTTTGGAACTCCCTCTCATTTGATAGGAACTACAACAAATTTCTAAGCCGATCAGCATCAATATCCTTCCAAATATACCACAATCTGATCCAATAACACCCATTCTAGGTACGATGACCTCATCCCATCTAACATAATCACTCTAGTGTCATGACACATTAATACAGTCTAAAGCCGCAACTCGTGCAATCTGTGCACCAATAAGCAACATTCCAAATGTAATCAATCATGGAAAATGACTCAGACGAGGGAGCTATCTTGCAAGCTCAACAGGTACCTGATAACTAGGGATTCTAGTCTATTTTATACTCCTTTTTTCTTGAGTTTTGGATTAAAAATGTATACAAGTAATCCCGAAAGCTTACATGTTGTGCTTGTTTGCAGTGTCTGGTCAAAAAAGTGACAAGAAGTCAAAACCAGCTCAAAAAGGAGTGAAACCTATACAAGTGCCAAGAACAAGTCAAAACATCGCTACAGCAGTAAATCCACTGCGGTTGCAATAGACCCACATCGGCCGCGGTCTATTTAGTGCGGTCCGCGGTGGCAAAGAACAGAGAAGATGCAATTTTGGATATTCAAATAATGCGGCCCGCTGTAGATTCTTCGCGGCCGCAGTAGCCTTATCGTGGCCGCAGTCTATTTGTTGTAATCCGCGGAGAAGGGATTCAGAGAGCTAGGATTTTGGAAGTTTCAAGACACCGCAACCCGCGGTCCATTTGTTGCGGTCCGCAGTGAATCCATCGCGGGCGTGGTCCATTTACTACTGTCCATGGTGGCCAGATTCAGAGACCAAAACTTGAAGCCAAAAAGCCTCACCGCGGCTGCGGTACTTCCGTCAAGGGTATTTTTGTCCAGAAAATTTGGCCTTGTATAAATACTTCTTTTTCAGATTTTTAGGGTATCTTATATGTAGCTGAGCACGTGAACACCATTTTTAGTCTATTTTGAGTAATTTTGTAGCTAGTTTAACATTGAATCTTCAAATCTTAGTTTGTAATTATATTTATAGGTTATTCTTCATCTCAATATTTGATTTCTTCCACTATTATGAGTAGCTAGACCTATTATCTAGGGCTTTGGCTCAACCCTAGTGTGGGTATTTGATGGGTCTCTTGTTTTAAGGCTTAGATATTCATGGTTGGTTGATATTTGGCCTGATTTGTGTTTTCCATGTTCAATTAGTGGTTTGCCCTTTTGACTTGGGCTCTTCTTGAGAAAGAGAGCTTGAGTCTAGGAAAATCAGGCCAACAAGGAATTAAGGCGTATCTAAGTGATTGATAGCCTCAATTAAAAGGTTAAACATAGAGATAGTAATACCCGACTTGAGCCTATATTGCTTGCACAATGTTGACACCCGATTGGTCTTGAGAAAGTCAATTAGGGAAAAGTCACTCAAGCTACCAAGCGATATAGAGTGAGTAGTTTCGTGCATTGGCTATATCGCGATCCCAAACATAACAACTTTGCCTTAGGCTTTAGAACCCGTCAAGTATTCACCTAGGGGAAAGTCACTTCCTTAGTGCCTCTTTAACCATTTAGAAAACCTTACAAGCATTTATACTTAGCTTAATTTCGTACAACATTAGTAAAAAATTAGAAGTAACAAACAAACAAATATGATTGAAAGTGTAATCAAGAGCACTATGCACTGCTAGATTAGATAGAAATCCAACTCCAAACATTATTGTAGCTCCCTGTGGATTCGATCCCGACCTTCTCGGGTAAAAGCTGCATCGACCGCTCTCGCCACTCTGTAGTGGTGTAGGGTTGGACCTGATCACTTTTTGGCATCGTTGCTGGGGAGCTAACGATTTTGGCTATCTATCTAAATAGTTTTGTGTATTGTTTTTCTTTCCTTCTGTGATACTAACTTGTGTGTGTCGCCAATTCAGGTACAAAATGGCATCAAAAAACAACAATGACCCTCTTGGAAACGTGATCCAAGGGGAGGAGGTTGATGATAATGGTGAAGATGAGGTGCCTCTAGTACCGCAAGGATAAAGGAGAGGCTTCTAGGCCAATGATAATGTTCCAGAATTTCCCCCGCCACCTCCAAGAGTGGCTCCTTAGGTGCTTCCAAACCAAGGATATGCTAGTGCAATTGTCCCGCCCCGGATCCGGGCGGGCAAATTCCAAATTACAAATATGATGCTGACTTTGTTGGAGCAGCGAGGGTATTTTACTGGTGCTCCCCATCAGAATGCTTACAAACATCATAAAGGATTTGTTGATACCTATTGGGGAAACAAGCAAACGAATGTGTCAGAGGATGCACTTCGGTTAAGATTATTCCCCTTTTCACTTAGAGGGAAGGATTTGGACTGGCTTGAAAGGCTTCCCAACCATTCCATCATTACTTGGGATGAGTTGGCGGATAAATTCATTGCAAAGTGTTTCTCATCGGGCCACATGGCGACCTTGAGGGATGAAATCTTGGCGTTCAAACAGGAGCCCAACGAACCACTGCATGAGATATGGGAAAGATACCGGACTATGGTAAAGGAATGCCCAAATAATGATATGACTGAGGCAATGATACAATAGATATTCTACCGAGGCATTAACAAACAAATCAGTGCATAGTGAACCAACTCGCTGGGGGAAATTTCATGAATACACCGTATGATGAGGCTAATGAAATATTGGATGAGATGGCCGACACGTCCTCCTCTTTGCAAAGTAGAGCCAATGTGCCACAGGGTGACCCCACGGTCATTCACTTGCACAAAGAGCTCCATGATCATGGACAGGCAATAGTAGAACTGACAACAATAATAAACCAGCTAGCAAAGGCACAATTACAGAAGGTTCAAACTCCACGTCAAGTAAATGCTATGGAGGGTGTCAACATGTTAGTGAACAAACGAAGACAAAGAGATCAACAGAACCAAGGGAGTTCGAACCAATATGACCAAGATAGTGGTGGGTTCCAAGATGATGGGTATGATAAGCAGAATGAAGAAGTGCAACACGTGAACAACTATCAAGGCCAAAGGGGCAATTCTTCTAACCAACAACAACAATGGAGATCCCAAGGCAATTGGGAAAATCAACAACAATAAGGGAATAGTAATTGGGGGAACAACAACTAAAATTCAAATTGGGGCAACCAGAACAATAACCAAAACAATCAGGGTAATTGGAGTGGCAACAATAACAACTGGGGTAGAAACAACAATCAGGGTGGTTGGAACAATGGAAATCAAGGAAATCAGGGGAAAGGCTTTCAAAGGCCCCAGATGTATCAACAACCGAACAATCCACCCCCATTTCCATCCCAAGGTCCTAGTTCTTCCAACAAGGAAATGGGGAGAATTGAAATGATGTTTGAATAGATGATGAAAAAGAATGCTGACTCTGATGCCTAGTTGGCATCCCACAATACTTCAATCAGAAACTTGGAGGTTCAATTAGGCCAAATCTTACAATCCTTGAATACTCGCCCTAAAGGGGCTCTACCAAGTGATACGGTAGTCAACCCAAAGGGTGGGAACAATGCCGGACATGTAATAGCGGTAACTACAAGAAGTGGGCGAGGCGGTGATGTGAATGCCTCCAAACAAAAAGAAATTTTGTGTGATGAAGTTGAGTTGCAAGAGGATGAGATCCCTTTGGTGGTTGAGAATGTGACTGATGAGAACTTGAATGATGAAGTGAGGATTGATATCCAAGATAACGAGGTGGAAACTCAGAATGACGTGAACCCGTCTAGGGAATATGTAATAGACATGCCGAAAATGGTTGTGCCTAAAGCCAAGGCTCCTTTGCCAAGGACACCTCCACCTTATCCTCAAAGGCTTGCGAAGCAAAAAAATGAGAACCATTTTAATAAGTTTATTGACATGATGAAGAGCTTATCAATTAATGTGCCTTTGGTGGAGGCTCTAGAACAAATGCCGGGGTACGGCAAGTTCATGAAAGACTTGGTGACAAAGAAAAGATCCATGGATTGTGAAACCATCAAGATGACTCACCAAGTTAGTGCAATAGCACTCGATGGCTCTGAAGATAGAAGATCCCGGCGCTTTCACCATTCCTTGAACCACTGGGAGTGCAAACTTTGCAAAAGCTCTACGTGATTTGGGGTTAAGTATGAACTTGATGCCTTACTCCGTTTTCAAGACTTTGGGTATTGGAAAACTGAGGGCTACTTCAATGAGGTTACAAATGGCAGATAAAACTATGAAGAGACTGCTTGGTATTGTAGATGATGTTCTTGTTCAGGTGGACAAGTTCATTTTGTCCGCTGATTTTGTGATCTTGAATTGTGAGGTAGATTATGAGGTTCCGATCATATTGGGAAGACCTTTCCTTGCAACTAGGAAGGCCTTAGTTGATATGGAAGCATAGGAACTCACCTTCTGGGTAGTGTGAAAAAGTAGTCTTTCATCTGTGCAAGTCAATGAAGAAGCCCAACAGTACTGATGTGTGCTCTTTCGTGGATCTTGTCACAGGAGTGATAGTTGATGATACTAGTGCAACGATCAATGTGGAGGACCCTCTAGAGGTAGTATTGTTGAATCTTGATGTAAATCAGGATGAAGGCCGGGTGGAGTGTGTTAATGCTTTACATGGAATGGGCTCTTAATCTTATGAGCCTCCGAAGCTCTCTTTGGATCTTAAGAATAGGAAGACTCCACCAACAAAGCCCTCGATTGAGGAACCTCTCGTGTTGGAGTTGAAGTTGTTGCCTCCACACCTTAGGTATGAATTCTTAGGCCCTAGTTCAACATTGCCAGTTATTCTTTCCTCTTGTCTTACTAATATGCAGGTAGATGCCACATTGGCGTTGCTCCAAAAATGGAAGAAGGCAATTGGATAGACTTTAGCTGATATCTGAGGGATAAGCCCCACCTTTTGCATGCACAAGATTATTCTCGAAGATGATGCAAAGCCCTCTGTGGAACATCAAAGGAGGTTGAATGAGGCTATGCAAGAAGTTGTGAAAAAGGAGGTGATCAAGTGGTTTGATGCCAGGGTTATGTACCCCATCTCTGATAGTTCTCGGACTTCGCCGGTGAAATGTGTGCCGAAGAAGGGTGGTATGACCGTGGTTACCAATATGAGCTAATTTCTACCAGGACTGTCACTGGATGGAAGGTGTGGATGGACTACCGCAAGCTGAATAAAGTGACCTGCAAGGATCCCTTTCCATTACCTTTTCTTGACCAGATGCTAGATAGACTTGCTAGGCGTGCCTTCTACTGTTTCTTGGATGGGTATTCTGGGTACAACCAAATTTTGATTGCTATGGAAGATTAGGAGAAAACCACCTTCACGTGTCTGTATAGTACCTTTGCCTTTTCTAGGATGCCATTTGGGTTGTGTAATGCACCGGCTACATTCCAGCGGTGTATGATGGCCATATTTACCGACATGGTGGAGGATATTTTGGAGGTTTTCATGGCCGTATCAATGAATAGCATGCCATGGTTTGCTGATATTGCTAACTTCCTTGTGACTGGTATTGTATCGTGTGAGCTCTCTTCTAACCAAAGGAAGAAGCTTAAACGGGATAGTTTGGACTACTATTGGGATGAGCCTTACTTGTTCAAGATATGCACTGACGGTGTGATCCAAAGATGTGTCCGGAGGAGGAGCAATTGAGTATTCTAGAGGCTTGTCATTCCTTTCCCTACGGTGGTCATCATGGTGTGGCGAGGACAACTTCAAAGGTTCTGAGTTGTGGTTTTTACTGGCCAACATTGTATAAATATGCAAGTGAACTTGTGAAGAGATACGACGAATGTCAAAGAGCGGGTGGAATTTCAAAGAAGGATGAGATGCCTCTCATCACTATTCTCGAAGTTGATATCTTTGATATGTGAGACATTGATTTCATGGGCCCATTTGTTAGTTCATGTGGCAACAAATACATTCTAGTGGCAGTTGACTATGTTTTGAAAGTGGGTTGAGGCCATGGCTTTACCTAATAATGAGGCCCGAAGTGTTGTTGCGTTTCTCAAAAAGAGTACTTTTACTAGGTTTGGCACTCCTCGAGCAATCATAAGTGATGGGGGGGGGGGTATCATTTTTGCAATAGAACTTTTGACATTTTGCTTGTAAAGTACGATGTCAATCACAAAGTTTCTACCCCTTATCATCCTCAGGCGAGTGGCCAAGTTGAAGTCTCAAACTGGGAAATCAAGAGTATATTATCAAAGATAGTCAATGCAAATAGGACCGATTGGTCAGAGAAATTGGATGATGCTCTATGGGCTTATAAGACTGCTTACGAGACTTCGATTGGTATGTCTCCGTATTGGTTGGTGTTTGGGAAAGCTTGCCATCTACCGGTCGAGTTAGATCACAAAGACATGTGGGCTTTGAGGAAGCTAAATCTTGAATGGGATGTGGCATTAAATCTTCGTGTGGAGCAGCTTAATGAACTTGATAAATTCCGACTTCATGCCTACTCCAGTTCGTCCTTATACAAGGACAAGATGAAGTACCTTCATGACAAGTATGCTCTTGGCAAGGAGTTCAAAGTGGGTGATTTGGTTCTCTTGTTCAATTCTTGATTACGTCTGTTTTTGGGAAAGCTTAAGTCGAAATGGAGTGGACCTTTTGAAGTGGTGCTTGTGACTCCGTTTGGTGCACTTGACTTGAAAAACAAAAATGGAGAGATCTTCAGAGTTAATGAGCACAGAGTCAAGCACTATCTTGGCAAGATTGATGACAGCCACATTGTGGCAATGATCCATCTAAAGTTATTTGATGGTAACCTGCGTTGTGCCGCGACGTTAAATTAGGCGCTTCTTGGAAGGCAACCCATGTGTCTTTCTTTTTGTTTTTCTTCTTAGTGTAGGATATGCTTTTGGACTAACTGGTTGTGAGATGTTGTAGGGCTGTTTTGATGCAGTGCAGGACCAAATTGGAAAAATGTTGCACTCTCTAAAGTTTGGAACGTTGCCGCATTACATTTTTTGTGGCCGTAATGGCCTTATCGCGGGGGCAAAATTTGATTGCGGTCCACAGTGCTACATGTGAAAAAGTAATAGTTCTCTAAAGTTTCAACCGCGGCCACAATGCATTTTTCGCGGTCCGCAGTGCCTTATCACGACCGCGGTGCATTCTCTACGGTCCACGGTAAAGTCCATGTCAGTGTCCTTCTGGGTTTAATAACCGCGGTCCGCGGTACATTTTATGCGATCCACGGTGGGTAAGTAGTGTGGGTCCCAGGTCCTTTTCTATAAATAGTACCTCAATCCCCCTTTTACACTTTTCGCCTCTTGCACTCTCACACAATGTTGAGTATTGTTCACTCACGCACTAATTTGCACAACACAAGAACTGAGCTTCATCTGTATTGCATCTCACTTCTGGTACTTCAAATCTAACCTTAGTCTTTAATTTGGTTTTTATTTTCCTTTAATTTGGTAGTTCTTCCTTCTTCTTTCAATTTTTAACTTACGGTTCTATAATGTTAACTAGATTAGGTTTTAATTAGTCAGAAATGGTGATTAACTACCTAGTACGTTGATAATTTTTTGATTAATTCTAAAATGCACGAAACTTTGAAACCCTAGGTGTTGATCCTAGAAATTTGACCGTCGCGGTCTGCGATCAACTGTCTTTGGAGAGATTTTAAGCCTTGATCACTGCGGTCGGCGGTGGCATTTTTTGCGGTCCGTGGTGACCCTTATTCAGAGGGTGGGTAGTCTGAATCCCACCCCACTAAGGTCCTCGGTGCTATTTTTCGCGATCCGCAGTGGTACCTTTGCGTCCGCAATGCATTTTATGCGGTCCGCAGTCAACTATTTTCAATCATACTCTTCACTGCTTCTTTTGTTATTGATACTAACAAACATTAACTGAATTCTCCTTACAGACAATAGTTAAATCAAGAGGAGGTGGTGACAAACAGAAAGGAAGATGGGAGTCCTCCCGGGGTAGGGGAGAGGAATGATAAAATTGACCCTACAAGTTCGAAAAGCAATTGAGAAAACAAGAAAAAAAAATCAAGGATGCAAATAGAGCTACTTCCTATTCAGAGGGAAGTGAGTATTTTCCCTCCCGGGAGGCATCTAAGTCTGAGTCAGTGCCGGAGTACGTACCTGACTTCCCGGGGAGGTTTAGGTTGAGAGATGTGCCCACACCTTCGGCCTCTCGTACTGCTCAAGCTTCAGTTCAAGTTTCTTCTAAGTCGTTTAAGGGCTCAGCAGAGAGCAGTGATAGTGCAACATCCACTTTACCCACAGCTTCAACACCCGGGGAGGATCCTATTGATGAAGAAGAAGGGGGATAACCCCAAATAGGGGGTGTGGAAAGAACTAGAAACCTAGAGTCTTGGAAAAGGAGATTTTTTAGTGAGATTACATACCACAAGTTCTGAGAGTGGTGGCCCCAAAGGAAATTTATTCTTGAATGAAAATTCATTGAGAGGGACCTTCTGCCTCACAACCCTAATGTGAAGAGGAAATTCAAAGAGAGACCGGGCTGAGAGTGTTTTACACGCAAAGTCTGGGATGTACACGAGAATTTAGTCAAGGAGTTTTACGCAAATTCCACCCATATAAAAAAGGGCACTAAAGTGACTAAGGTGCGGAATTTGATAGTAAAGTTCGATGGGAAGACAATTAATGACTACCTGTGCTTTCCTGAGGAATATGAATAATTATACTTAGAAAAGGTGGCATTGGATGAGGCAGCCCGTCCATGGTTAGTAGAATACCTGGCACTCCCGGGTACCACCCCAGCATGGTTGACATCAGGAGTTCAAATTTTGAGGAAAACTTTAAATTTAGAGGCAAAGGGGTGGGAGACATTTGTATGCAGCAGGCTGGACCCCACTACCCATGAGAACTCTCTGCCGGTCTCCCGGGAGATATTGGTGGCTTCTATTATGGCGGGGTTCCCGATCAATATTGGGAATGTTATGTCTAGGGTGATCACTAGGGTGGTCAATGAGGGTGACAGATCATGCCCCTTGCCGAACTTCCTTACAATGTTTTTTGAGGACCAGGATGTGGAGAAAAGGAAGTTTGACGTGAAGGTGAAGCCAAAAATGCCATTTTCATGGTATAGCCTAAAGGCTGATGACAACCCCAAAGCCAAAGATCCTAAAGGCAAAGCCACTACTCCTACTGGGCAGTCTGAAAGAGCCAGTAGTAGTAGCCCCTTCTTCTCAGCCTCCCACAACCACAACAGATATTGCCTTAGGACCCTCTACTTCCACTTCTCCAGATTAATGCTGCTTGGTGGGCCGAGCCTGAACCGTACCGGACCGGGCCCACGGTCCTAACGGGCCTGGTGGGCCGGTCTTGGTGGGCCGGTCCTGGTGGTCCTGAGAAGCCCGTGACGGGCCGGTCTTCATATATTAGCCCACGAGCCCGGGACCGTCAGCCGGTCCTGGGCCAGTCCTGGCGGGCCTAACGGGCCCAACGACTATTTTTTTTTAAAAAATATTTTTTGTTTTTAAAATTCTCCAACGGCCATATTTAAAATCTAGCCGTTTGGGCTGGCAATTTGACCGTTTTTAAGTTTAGAAAATGCCCATTTGGCCCCCAAACTTTATTTTAACCCCAAACTTTATATAATTACACTTTTCCCCATTTCTCAACTATAAATACCCCCTCATTCTTTCATTTTTATTCACCAATTCATCAATATCTCTCAATCTCTCTCAATCTCTCTACTACAATTACTTAATTTATTGTTGAAATTTCGTGAAAAATTGTGAAGTTGTTGAATTGAAGTTTTCAAGTGTTCAACGATTTTTAATTTTCAAGAAGTTGTTCGGCAATCCGGTAAACTCGTTTCAACTCTTATGTTTTAAGAATATATTTTTGTGTGGTTTAGTTTGCATAATTATAATTAATATGGCATTTTCCTTGAAAAAAATATTTGGTAAAGGAAAAGATAAAACCGGTGAAAGTAGTGGCTAACCAACTACCCTTCCCCCGGCTCCCCGACCTAGAAAAGATAAGCAAGTTAAAAGTAGTCGCCAACCTAGACGTCCTCCTCCTTCCGTAATTCTTGATAGTGATCACCTTTGTTTTCAATTTACCGATAATGAATTTTGCCATAATGTTGCGCCAGGTGAAAGATTAGATGATGAAATTATGAATGCTCTTTATCCTAATGAAACTATCTTAGAAAATAATGAGGAAAATGAGCATGCTAGGCCAACTATTCCAACCCATACTTCGTCTAGCTCACAATTGTCTAAAAGAGCTGCGGGCTTAAAAGCTCTTAAATCTTGGACAGAGTTTAGGGGTTCTCAAGGTGATAATTATGATGAAACTTCACATCTAAATGAGCTTCAAGTTTATTTGTCTCAGGGACTTGAAAAGGAGAATCCAGACGTCTCTTTTGATATTTTGGAATGGTGGAAGGCAAGGGAAAAATATTTTCCGGTTCTTGCAAGGATGGCTCGGGATATTTTATCAATTCAAGCTTCAACTGTTGCATCAGAGAGCGCTTTCAGTCAACCAAGACTGCAAATAGGTGATCATAGAGCGTCTATGAGGGATAGCTTGGAAAAATCAGTACTGTTTAGAGATTGGATCCGCTCGGAAAGAAGAAACTTTGGAATTGCAGAATCACAACCGGCGATAGATGAAGCTTATGAAGAAATGATAGCGGAACTTGCGGAGGATTCGGCTTCGCCCGGAAGTGGTGATGAACAAGCTTCTTTTCCACCACCACCAATGCAACCTCCTCCGAACCTTGAAGGATTTATGAGATTTGTTAGAGATAATACATAGACTAATATGTAACTTGTATTTTGGCACATCTTCCTTAGTTTTTTTTCCCTTCTAATGGTGGTATTAGTACCTTGTTGTGCTCATTCCATTGGGGGAAGGAAGACTAAGAAAGATATGCCATTTTTTGTAATAAAAATTATAAGACATACCCTTGAATATCTTTTCGCAATATTTCTTTGTCTTTACTTGGAATTATTTATAAGCTACAATATATACATAACATACAATATATACTACAAGAAAATATATAAGTAATAAGTTATAATATATACAATATATACTACAAAAAAATATATAAGAGAATATATATACATAACATACAATATATACTACAAGAAAATATATAAGTAATAAGTTATAATATATATACATAAGATACAATATATATACTACAAGAAAATATATAAGAGAATATATATACATAACATACAATATATACTACAAGAAAATATATAAGAGGATATATATATACATAACATACAATATATACTACAAGACAATATACAAGAGAATATATATACATAACATACAATATATACTACAACAACATATATAAGAGGATATATATATACATAACATATATATATATATATATATATATATATATATATATATATACTATATAAAATTCAAAATTCAAAATTTAAAATTCAAAATTCAAAATTCAAAATTAAAAATTAAAAAATCAAAATCCAAACAAGTTTTTTTTTCAATTTACAAAACTAACCTTCTCTACCACTATAAATACCCCCTCCCTCTTCTTCATTTCAATACTCAATACTCATTTCTCATTCTAAATTTCTCTCAATCTCTCAATCTCCAATTTTCAAGACTTCAAGTCTCAATCTTAATTTTCAAGTTACATCATGCCTCGTTCGGAAGGAGTGCGCTTATTTATTTCGCAGTACTATGAAGTGGTTGAAGAAAATGAAGAAGGCCAAAATTTAAAGTGCAAGAACTGTGGAAGAGTCTTAAATTTTAGTACTGTTCAAACCACAGGCACTTTAAGGAGGCATATAAAGTATTTTGTTGAGGGTATTTATCCAAGAATTCGTCTTTAAGGTTTTTTCAACAATTTGTGTTATTTCAAAATTATTAGACGTATTTATGCTTCATGTTGTACTTTGTTATTAATTTATTATGCATGACAATTTAGTGTTTTACTATTGTTTTGTTATTTTTCTTTTTCGTCAAGCACTTTAATAATTAGATTTCTACATATATACTACATATATATTTTTAATATAGCCATGATACTACAATAAATTGCCTTACAAAAAAAACCCGCTAGGCCCGCGAAGCCCATGAGCCCGACCCGTTTAGCCAGGACCATATGGGCTTAGGCCCGTCACGGGCCGGTTCCACCCGTTGAGCCCACGAAGCCTGGGACCGCCAGAGCCCATGCCCACGAAGCCCGACCCGTTTGGCCCATGAAGGCCCGACCCCGGCCCAGAATACAGTCCTACTCTAGATATCCCATCATCCTTAGCCTACCCATTCACTACCCACCATTTGAGCCAAACACTTGCCAATATCAACAACTGGTGCATGCAACTACTTCTAAGTTGTCTGTGCTTTCTAGCTCGGTGGCAGCCCAATCTGTATCCCCACAGCCACAGGTTCCAGCTTCAGTGGAGGAGACTCTCAAGGAGCTTCTGGACATTCTGGATGCTATAGGTTGTCATGGAAAGTCACTGAAGGAGCTGACCAAGGAGACAAAGAAGCTGAGAAAGACTCGAGCCTCAAAGGAGTATGTGAAGGAGTTAAGGGTAGAAATGGAGAAGATGAAGGCTGCTGATCATCCACCATTGGAGCTATTGTTGCATGACCAGCCTCCAACAGCTCAGACTGAGCCGGAGCAGGAGTTGGAGAGGGCACCAAAGAGGAGAAGAGTGATCCCTTAGACAGATGATGCAGTGATTGAGTTGGAGGACCCGCAGGGAGGTTCCTCTAGCCAGCCTCAGGTCCCAGAGCAGGCACAGGTTACAGGAATCCAGTCATAGGTTCCCGAGTCACAGGACCTAGGGACCCAGGCTCATGATCCCATGCAGACGGAGGACCAATAAGGAGTTTTCTTTACTCTCTATCTCCTTTTTGAGCTTATTTTTGGCTAGTTAGCATTAAGGACAATGCTAGCTTTCATTTGAGGGGGTAGCCCTATTTTGATGATGTTGAATTGTAATTATGATACTATTTTCTTTTTTGTTATGATTTTTCACTTTTGAAATGTATATAATTTTACCAATTTATTTCACATTTCATATTTTGCAACCTTGGTTTGTATATAAAGTTACTTTCTGATGTATATATTCATTCCCTCTTATGTATATTCGTTAAAATCCCCTAGTGTACATATTTAGTTTACCTTCCGCATTTTCTTTCATAGCTTCTTACTTCATTTTAGTAGCTTCCTTTTCAGTTCGTAGCTTCTTATTTTGAGTTTTGTGTTCAATAAGCCTTTGGTTTTCTTAATGCCACGGTTCTTTCCAAAGGTGGAGTTTGTGTAAGCCGGGTGGCTCTTCCCAATAATGGATGGTATGACAAGGTTTGAATCTGTTTTATTTTAGTTTTTGTGTAAATAGTAGCTAGTGAGTAATAATTCCTCAAACAAAGCTTCACTTGGGCCTAGCACATTTGCCTTTGATCTTATGGTCAAAAACAAATTGGTGTGTATAAGATGGTGATAGTTGTGACCTTGAAACTCTTGTGTTGGCTAATAATCATCAAGTGATTTTTTGGAGACATTTGCGTTGCTCAAATCTTAGCTAAGGTTGTTGTGGGCCCTGACTCTGTCTCTTTAGCAATCCTATAGCTTGTGTGGTGAGAATTTGATTTGCAAGTCCAAGTCCCGTGCCATTGCGTCTAGAACTTGCCCTAAATATTTGTCTAGGCAAAATCCTAAGTGTAGTTTGACTTGAGAAGTGATTATAGGCTCTCCTTGATCCGAATGGTATCTTGAAAACATCCATAGCCTACCAATGATAATAACCCTATTCAACCCATTTGAGCCCTAGCCCTTTTTCTTTCAAAGACCATGATACAAGACTTTACCCATTCTAAAAAGACCTTCTCTTGGCACCCGATCTTTCCTTAGCACAAGGAAAAAGCATAAGTTTGGGGGGATAGACGTGGAAACAAAAAGTGGTAAAAGGTACAAAAATGAAGAAAAGGAAAGGCAAAAAGAAAAAGAAAGAAGATCAAAACGTAAAAAAGAATGAACAATGTAGAAGAAATGAAGGGATTCAATAAAAGTAAGAAGATGAAAGACGTAGAAAGATTAGAAGGGAGAAAAAAGTTTGAAATGAACAAGAAATAGTTATTGTGTGTCTCTCTAACCTCTAAGAAAGAAGTAAATGACTCAAAAAGTCAAGAGAATGTGTGCCAAAATCAAGCAAATAAAGTGCTTAAGGGAAGGTGAAACCTACTTAGACCAAATATTTCCTACCCTAAACCAAAAGCCCTCATTGTATCCCCGCAAAAGCCCTATATGATCTTGAGTTGAGTGAAGCTTACATTAGTGGTGACTCACATAAGGGGTCAAGCTTATGGTACTTAGATCCAGACTTGTGACCTTTCTTTGAGAGAGATGAGTATGTTTTCCACAACCCTCGTTCTGAGTGCTACAATCCAAAAGTGAATTTTTGCTTAAGGAAGAGTGGGGAGAATGAGTTTGGATCCCACAATGAGGTTTTGATGCTTTTGTGTCGCACTAAAACCATGGTTCTTATAAGGTTGAATGCTGTTAATGATTCATTTGAATTGAGGCTAATTGTTAGTCCCAATTGATGCTAGATGAGGTTACTTTAGGTCAACTGAATTTTCTTGGTTTTATTCTTAAGGAATTAGGACTTACTTTGTTTGCTTGAGGACAAGCAAAAGCTTAAGTTTGGGGGAGTTGATAACTAGGGATTCTAGTCTATTTTATACTCCTTTTTGCTTGAGTTTTTGATTAAAAATGTATATAAGTAATCCCGAAAGCTTACATGTTGTGCTTGTTTGCAGTGTTTGGTCAAAAAAGTGACAAGAAGTGAAAACCAGCTCAAAAAGGAGTGAAACGTGCACAAGTACCAAGAACAAGTCAAGGAACCGCTACAGCAGTAAATCCACTGCGACTGCAACAGACCCACCGCGGTCGCGGTCCATTTATTGCGGTCCGCAGTGGCAAAGATCAGAGAAGATGCAATTTTGGATATTCAAGCAATGCGGCCCGCGGTAGATTCTTCGCGGCCGCAGTAGCCTCATCGCGGCCGCAATCCATTTGTCGCGGCCTGCGGAGAAGGGATTCAGAGAACTAGGATTTTGGAAGTTTCAAGACACTGCGGCCCGCGGTCCATTTGTTGCGGTCTGTGAAGAAGCCATTGCGGCCACGGTCCATTTACTGTGGTCCGCGGTGGCCAGATTCAGAGACCAAAACTTGAAGCCAAAAAGCCTCACCGCGGTCGCGGTTAATTTTCTGCGGTCTGCGGTACCTCCGTCAGGGGTATTTTTGTCAAGAAAATTTGGCCTTGTATAAATACTTCTTTTTCAGATTTTAGGGTATGTTATCTGTAGCTGAGCACGCGAACACCATTTTTAGTCTATTTTGAGTAATTGTGTAGCTAGTTTAACATTGAATCTTCAAATCTTAACTTGTAATTATATTTTATGGGTTATTCTTCATCTCAATATCTGATTTCTTCCATTATTATGAGTAGCTAGACCCATTAGCTAAGGTTGTGGCTCAACCTTAGTATGAGTATTTGATGGGTCTCTTGTTTTAAGGCTTAGATATTCATGGGTGGTTGATATTTGGCCCGATTTGTATTTTTCATGTTGAATTAGTGGTTGCAAACACTAATTTGTGCCTTTTTGACTTGGGCTCTTCTTGAGAAAGAGAGCTGGAGTTTAGGAAAATCAGGCCAACAAGGAATTGGGGTGTATTCAAGAGATTGATAGTCTCAATTAAAGGATTAAACCTAGAGATAGTAATACGCGACTTGAGCCTATATTGTTGCACAATTTTGACACCCAATTGGTCTTGAGAAAGTCAATTAGGGCAAAGTCACTCAAGCTACCGAGAGGTATAGAGTGAGTAGTTTCATGCATTGTCTATATCGCGATCCCAAACATAACAACTTTGCCTCAGGCTTTAGAACTCGTCAAGTATTCACCTAGGGGAAAGTCACTTCCTTAGTGACTCTTTAACCATTTAGAAAACCTTACATGCATTTATACCTAGCGTAATTTTGTACATCATTAGTATAAAATTAGTAGTAAAAAACAAACAAATATGATTGAAAGTGTAATCAAGAGCACTACGCACTGCTAGATTAGATAGAAATCCAACTCCAAACATTGTTGTACCTCCCTATGGATTCGATCCCGACCTTTTCAGGTAAAAGCTGCATCGACTACTCTTGTCACTCTATAGTGGTGTAGGGTTGGACCTGATCAGTACTGCCACAAAGCAATGCTAAGAACCTATCACACACCGTATAACCAAAACACACTAATCTAACAGAAAGGATATTTCTCAACATAACTCCGCTACAATGTGTGACCCATCCAAATGCTGGTCCATATTATGTACCTCGAGCCACCCTGCTCAAAATCAATAACCACGGAAAATTCGACATCAAGCACCCAAAGTGCATTACCATAACCACGGAGAGCAAATAACACAATACCTCAATCAAGAAAGAACCTAGCGAACGCGCAATCAATCATGCAATACCTAAATACTCATCTCGCTCAAATTCTGCTATAAAGCTCAAATAGAACCGCACCATATGTGCATATAACCAATGAATCACAACTTCTCGTGGCATAGAAGTGTAACTCATAGATCATTTCAGAACACGAATAAGCTCAACAACAACCAAATGTCACATCCCTCAGCAATAGCAGTATGGAGCCAACCAATCCGACTTGGTGTAGAATACACATCCTAATTGGGCCTACCAATGGACCCCCAAATCAACTTTGGTCACCCACAAATAGATCAATAATCCTATGGAAGTCCACAATGACTTAATCATAACATATACTATCACCTGGCTAGCTTCAGCCACACTTCATAGTCCACAACCATGCAACAATCTGCTCCTGAGAGCTCCCAGTCTCCAAATCCATAGAACACATGAATCACCATATCTTATCCCAACTCCACCGCCTGAATGTCTAACACATCTCTCATATACGATCATCCCGCGAGGAATACTTCTAGAATTCTTCGGTGCCACTTAGAAAAATTTGAACACCAGTAGTCGATTAACTAGGAGAGTGCTGCAATACCAATGAAGTATCTATTAAACAAAACACCTCCCCCCTTCTAAAATGCATACTCTCATCAAACCATACCAAATAGTAATGTTATTTACCTAGTCATTTGAAACTATCCATGTTGCCTAAGGACTCATGACCCCCTCTTCAAAACTGAACTGTGATATTACATATGTAAATCTCAATCCTACACAACACACCGCATATACTATGCCATCATATGAAAAATACGAGAACTTCGTAGTCCACACCGAGTCACAATAAATTACTCACTCAATTATCCAAGAACTTTCCATTTGATTTCATCTGGAGAAAATCACTATACATGACATGCTCCTCATGCCAGTAGAAAATATACATCTCAAACCGTGGTAGAAACCATCGAGAACTCTCCGAAACCCATTTGCACATAACCAAACCATCAGAACTGAATCTCTCTAACTCAATAAAGCCACGCAGGCCACCAAAACCCAAGAGTACCGCCACAAAACACCTGTAGGAACTCAGTACCTCATAAGGACCAAAAGAGGCAATCACATTCATTACCATGCCAATCCAACCTACTACCAAGTTGTCCTATTTATCCCAGTTCCTTCTGAATTACCTTCAAATTGATACTTCTCCTCGCCATAATACCACAATCTTCAACCAAGACTCACCATACGAGACCCTAACATAAACCACATTGCCCTAAGGCTCATAAGCCATTGAATGCTCTTTTAATCACCCCAAAAGTAACACAACCGAGATACCCACTCTAAAGAGACCTTCTACGAATCTAAAGCCATTACCTTCGTCTTCCTGATACTGATATGTAGAATCCATAATGACATAGAAACACCATAGGTCCTGACATCCTCCAATATAAATCTCAGTTTCTAGCCAAATAGACATCCTAAAGATTCCTAATTACCACACAAAAATCTTGAATTCATTTGAACCATTCTCGAAAGTCTTCCACTCTGCTCAAATCTCAATTAGACTGACCAAATAGACCGAACGACCGGTGCCCCATTAGTGCTCCATCACCCAAGGAAGTAACTCCACATTAATGTAACCAAAAAAATTCATGCTCCATACACATTACATCCTTTACCAATAACAACTCAAATCGTTCCGTGATTCTCATATGCTCATAAAGTTTACCCAGAATTTCCTTTACTCAAGTCATCCTCGATCTCACCCTCTCCAGAACATAACTCATTCACAAGTATACCTTAAACCAAAACCAATACATGATATAACCATGAAATCAACTTATCAATAGCAGACTCCCCCACTTGGCTCAAAGCCACAGATCAAAGCACACAAAACTCACAATGCCCATACTCTATTACTTCCATAATACCATAGTGAGATTCAACTAAATCCTTCATAAGCTCATGAAACACAAACCATCTAGTATTTCAGATCATCTGCAAATCTCGCATTCACCCTTATAACAGTCAAGCCCACTCTCATAAGCGATCTCAACTCAAATTGCGACACATATATTTCACTGGTAAAAGAGAACTCCTAACAAACAACATAGGGGCCACATAAACGTCAGGACATCCCGTATGAGATAATCCACCTGCTTCGCCTCAAACTAACATCTCCTTATACCCCTTCCACAGTCATAACCATTACGTAATCACTTAATATCATGACATGAAAGCTACTTCACTCCTCAACTAAATAACATGAAAATACCCTTCAACACACACATAACTCGGGACTATAAATTAAATCAAGATGGAAATCAAGCACCAAATAGTTCTTTCTACACTTCAAGTAGACCCTTCTCGTCACATTCAGCCATATGAACACATCTCGTAGTCACATCATACTCATCATGTAGCCATCTAGCCATAAATTCTACAAATAGGGACACTGCCGATCCAAAAGCATGTGCTCACAAAATCAACACCTCTATGCCCAAACCACAGTCAAAACCCAGCCTCCAGTCATCCAGACTAGCCCATCATCAACATACCAAAATTACATCTCGCACCTCTTCCATGGAATCATAAGCCGTCGATGTACAACTGATACCGAGCGCTCACATACGCATATGAATGCGTGGAATGAATTCAAAAAGTTACGCTTCAAGTTGAATCAATGCTGCACGACAAGGAAAGAAAGATAGGAAGTGTATCCTAAATGTCTTGTAGCCTCTCAAAGATAGATATGGACGTCATCATACCAATCCGCAAGACTCTACTAGATACTTGCTCATGACTTGTAGAACCTATGAACCTAGAGCTCTGATACCAATCTGTCACGACCCAAAATCCACTAGTTGTGATGGCACCTAACTCAACCCGCTAGGTAAGCCAACTAATAACTATCCAATTCCATTAAAGTCAACCAATTAATTAAATAGAGAAGTTAACTGAATTTTATATATTCCCCAAGGACTGGTAGTACGAATCATGATCTTCTAAGAATAGAGTTCATAAAGTCGATATGAAGAAAATACATATTCTGTTTGAAAAGTACATAAATAGAGTTTTATAAAGCTAAGGCTACCATGAACAAGAGGCAGCTACATCAAGGACGCATGTACACCTTCAAATCCAGCAACCATCGAACGCAGCAACATCAGCATCCAGGATCTGCACGCAATGTGCGAGAAGTGCAGTATGACTACAGTCGACCCCATGTACTCAAAAAGTAACAAACCTAATCTTAGGTTGAAAGCAGTGATGAGCTAACACAGGATCGGGCCCAAAGCTAATATTTCCACAACAATTCATAAAAACATAAATGCAAGTATAAAAGAGATATCTCAAAAGTAAAATATTCAACTCGTTCACAGTTCCAAAAAATGGTCATGCTTTTCAAATAGCTCAGTGAAAGAAAATCCCAGATCTCTTACCGACTTTGCCAAAAGTATAAAAACTGTAATTTTTCAAATATCCTTTCCACAATAAATAAAATGTTTTATTTTCTTTTCAAATAGCAAGTATAAAGTGCCTCTCCATACCCACATATCAATGTATATAATAAGTCATGAATGACATGATACTATATAGCATGAGGAATAATGCATCTCTATGCTTGTATGTCATGTATGCATGTGAATGCCATGTATCTCAAAGATGAAACATGTACTCACACTCTTAGAGTACTCAATCTCATTACTTGCATCCTCTCTTACTAAGCTCAATACTCAACACACTAAATCACTCAGCGCTGTATAATAACTGCTGTGGCGTGCAGCCTGATCCATATATATATAGTTGAGTGCACTTACTGAGGGTGTACAAACTCCGGAGGGGCTCCTACAACCCAAGCGCCATATCACTGAGGTGTGCAGCTCAACCCATTATCACTGCAGCGTGCAACCCGATCCATACATCGCTGCGACGTGCAACCCGATCCATATATCGCTGCGGCGTGCAGCCCGGTGCAACCCGATCCCATAAATATCCTCACAATCAGGCCTTCGACCTCACTCAGTCACCAATCTCCCCAGTCACGCTCACGGCCTCAAAATGTCATGAAGCTAGCCCGACAACAATGATATGATGCATCAACAACAACATCTGAGACTGAGATAAGATATGAGTGAATGAATATGACTGAGTACAAAATATCAATGGAAATCGGTGAGATAACAGCAAGAAATACCAATATGGGTACAAACAATATCATCATAAAGTCTAAACATGATATTTAGCATGATTGACAACTCAATTACTTTATCACATGATGAAAATACAAATATCAACTAAATAGGGCCACTATACAGGGCTATGGGAACAACAAAGTCCCATTTCACAAGGTGCACGCCCATCACCTAGAATGTACGTCACCTCAGTACCAATCACATAACACATAGTTCAGGGTTTCATACCATCAACACTAATCTTAGATGAGTTACTTATCTTAAACAGGCTAATTCCGACACCGAGCAAGCCAAGCGATGCTCCAAGAATCCTATCACGCGTGTTCCGACCTCTGAATGGCTCGAAACTAATCAAAAACAACTCAAATACGTCAAACAATGCTAAACGAACCAATCCCAATCGGAAAAGGTCGAATCTTTAATCAAAAGCCCAAAATTGGCCAAAAATCCCAACCCGAGACCACACCTCGGAACTCGACAAAACTCACAAAATCCGCCAACCCATTCAATTATGAGTTTAACCATACTAGTTTCACTCAAAACCCCCAATTTCTTCTTTAAAATTCATTAACCAATAGCTAAAATCGAAGATAGATTCATGAAATATAACAAAAACTGAGTAGAGAACACTTATCCTAATTCATATACTGAAAAACGCCTCAAACAATTGCCCAATTCCGAGCTCCCCAACTCAAAATATGTTAAATGCATAAAACCCTCGTTTTAACACTGATCTGCCTCGTTTCTTGTGCCAAAAAATCTCAAAACTCATTTTTGATACCTCCAATGGATTCCTTGTGAAATTCAAATCAAGTTAGGCTCTTAAATCACTCCATTTGACCTTATATTGAAGGAGATATAAAGTATATTTGGCTTCATAACTAGTGAACTTCTTGCTCAAATAGATATGGCTTGTTCTTTCTTCCCAGTCACATAGTGCCGCCCAAGAACACATCCAAAAGAATTCTCCAACACTGTCAAGTACAAAAACAAAGGCCTTCCCGGCTCAGGTGGAACCAACACTGACGGATTCGACAAATATTCTTTGATTCCGTCGAAAGCTTCCTGACACTCATCTGTCCATCAAATCGCCACATCTTTCTTCAACAATTTAAAGATGGGCTCACACGTGGAAGTCAACTGAGTAATGAATCTGCTTATGTAATTACACCTTCCTAGTAGACTCATAACCTCTTTCCTAGTTTTCGGAGGAGGCAAATCCCGAATAGACTTTATCTTTGTTGGATCTAGCTCAATGACCCTCCGACTGACTACAAACCCCAAAAGTTTCTGAAATGGTACTCCAAATGCACACTTAGCTGGATTTAACTTCAAGTCATACTTAAGTAGACGCTCAAAGAACTTTCTCAGATCCCACACATGGTCATCTTGCGTTCTTGATTTAATGATCACATCATCCATATACACCTCGATTTCCTGGTGCATCATGTCGTGAAAGATGACAGTCATAACTCTCATGTAAGTTGCCCCGACATTCTTTAAACCAAACTGTATGACCTTGTAATAGTAAGTACCCCAAGGTATGGTGAAAGCCGTCTTTTCTGCATCCTCTTCATCCATCAGGACTTGATGATACCCAACATAACAATCTAAGAAAGACTGTATCTCATGTTTGGCGCAGTTGTCAACAAGGATGTGGATGTTTGATAATAGAAAGTTGTCCTTGGGTCTTGCTTTGTTCAAATCCCAATAGTCAACACACATTCGGGTTTTCCCATCTTTTTTTTGAACTGGGACCACATTAGCCAACCATGTGGTGTATCGTATCACACCCGCTTTCAGCTTTTTGGTGACTTCTTCTTTAATCTTGTCACTAATATCCGTTTTAAACTTTCTTTGCTTTTGTTGAACGCGGGGGGAGGGGGGTAACCGGTGTAAGTTGGCAATTTGTGTACCACTAAATCATTACTCAGTCCTGGCATATCATCATAGGACCAGGAAAACACTTCTTTGAATTCGAACAAAAGTTGGATCATTCATCCCTAGTTCATTCCTCAGTGTGAATGCTTATCATGGTTTTCTGGACCTTTTCTGAACTACCCAAATTAATTGGCTCAATTTCATTTAAGTTTGGCTTAGGCTTATTCTCAAATTGTTCCAATTCTCAGTTTATTTCCCTAAAAGCCTCATCTTCATTATATTATGGTTCTTGGTTCATTATTTAACATTTAGACAGCGTGTTAGGATATGGGCATGAAGTCCACAAGCATGTCATATTATTTAAGTTCGCATTATTAGAATTGAAAGAAGAAATAAGAGAAATAACAAAATCAGAAAGAATAAAGAAAGAGATTCATAGACGATGAAATATTGATTTCATTTCCTTGAATTTGAAGATAGAAAGGTTTACATTGGAATTTTAAAGAGAATAAACTAAAGACATTCGAGTTACACCCTGAAATAACTCGGAATGCAGAAACGATGGCAAGACTGACCTACCGGGATTCCCGCCTGACTGGGAATGAAGTAGCCTTACAATTTTGAAGCTTGGCATTGGGCCCTATATACTGCACCTCAGCAGTGCTCGAGCCTTCACCCGGCTGGACCATATGAGCCTCATATAACAATTGCCTCATTGCCCCACATATGTCCTCAATTTCTTCGGCCGTGAAGGCCTCATCTTCTTCCTCCATGTACCCTGGTTTAACAAAAGTTCTAGTGAGATGCGGGACCGGCTAAGGTAGAACCCACCCATCGTTCTTACGTTCTTTAGCCCATTTCACGTCGGCTTCTGTAGCTTGGAAACCTATACCAAATAAGTTCTCATTGGCAGTCAAGGTGATGGGTTATGTAATGCCTTGCAAAGATGCCCGGAGCCCTTTCCTGGGCTTGTAGCCATGCCTGATCATCGCCCTAGCGACCATGATCGATACGTTGGACAAGAAGGGTTGAGGACACGGGGTTCCTTCCTCACATTGCTCCGCGACCACAATCTCAAAAGCTTGGTATACTATGTGCTCTCTACCTTCTTTATCCTCCAGACATGGGACTAACGGGTCCCTGTAAATTGATTGCTCATCTTCTCCATGAACCACAATTTCCTAATATTCGTGTTCAAACTTAACCATTTGGTGTATAGTAGAAGGTACGGCCCCTGCCACATGGATCCAAGGCCTTTCTAGGAGAAAATTGTAGGAGGTGTCAATGTCTATGACCTAAAATGCCACTTCAAAATCCACAGGACTGATAGTTAAGATCAAATCAATCTCCCCTATTGTGTCTTTCTTGATTCTGTCAAATGCACGCACACAAACATTGTTGGGCCGGATTCTCTCAGTCCCAATTTCTATTCTTTGCAAAGTTGAGAGAGGGTAGATGTCAACCCCAGATCCGCCATCCAACATGACTCTTTTTTCGTAGTATCCTTCCCACTTAACAATCAAATGAAGAGCTTTATTGTAGGAAACCCCTTTTGGAGGCAAGTCATTTCGGCTGAATGAGATCTAGTTGACTTCAAAAAATCGTTCTGCCATTCTTTTCAATTGCTCGACAGTGGTGTCAATTGGAACATATGCTTCATTGAGGGTATTTATCAACACTTTTTGATGCTCATTCAAACTTATCAGTAGAGACAATAATGATACATGGGAAGGAGACTTCTGGAGTTGGTCAATTACATCATGGTCCGAGGTTTTCATTTTTCAGAAGAATTCCTCGGCCTCTTCAGCACTGATTGGCTTTTTAAGTGAAAAATGCTTCTGTTTGGCATTGTTCACTTTTTCCAAATTAAGGTACTTCTCATACGGGTTTGTTTCATTCACTTCCCCCATGATTTCTTTTCCCTTGTATGGCACTACCACTTTATTATAGTTCTAGGGGACGGCAGTGGGATCCTTCATAGGCTTCTGTGGTGCACGACTGATAACTACGGGCTCAGTCAGCCTGGGTGAAATTACCGGCCCCCGCACCACATAAATCCCCTTTAGTATGTGCATCTTTAGTACCGTCAGTGTAACCTTATTCTGCCCAAACCTTTTGGGGGGACTCAACACAAATTGTTCTTTCCTGGGTGCCTAGGAATATATAAAATGGCATATTTAGGAGGTATTGCCCTGGTCTTGGTTTCCACAACCTTTTCTACGTTTTGAGGAATGGGATTGTTTTTATTCTCATCCTTAGCTTGCTTTGCTGCCATTTTGGGCTTCTTTTCAACATCGGCAATAGCAATGATAGCTTTCAAAGCCGGGCCAAACTCTTTGTCTTCACATATCATCCCAATAACCGGGCTGCTATTGTGAGCTGGTAATGAGTTGTTGGTTACATTGGGGACCTCTTTATCTCTTAACACTACCCGTTTTTGTTCTATCAGATTTTCAACCGCCCTTTTTAGGGTCAAACAATCCTCAGTGTCGTGACCTTCTTCCCCTGAATGATAATCACATTGGGTACCATATCGGTAGGAGGACGACTCTAGATTTTGCCTGTTTGGAGGTACGGGCTAAAACAAACCTATTTGGACCAACTTAAGGAAAAGGCTAGAGTATGATTCACCGATGGGCGTTAAGTTGGTTCTTTTGGGAGGCTCACGGGCACAAGCATTGTATGGGAGATTATTTTGTGGGGGACGGGGATTATATGGAGCTTGGTAAGGAGGGTTATTTCTAGGAGGTGGAGCTCGATTTTGGTTTAACTATTGTTGTGGCTGAGCATATGGCTGGGCATTCATCACCGTATAAGGCTGAGGAGTCATGGAATAAGCCGCATCCTGGTGAGGACAATAATGTTGCAGGGTATTTTAAGGGAAGTAACCTCGGGGTTGATATGGATTTCTCAGAATTGAAACCGTCATTGCCACTTCTTCTTTCTTTTTCCGATTTGCCGCACCCCTGACCCGCTCTGGATTGCTTGATAAGTAGCTCTTATAGACTACTGGCTCAGGATGCGACCCGTTTTCAAACCATTCTCTACCATTTCCCCAATCTTTATGGCTTTCGCAAATGACTTACCCATAGCGAACATCATTTTTTGGAAGTAATCAGCCTCTTGGGCTTGTAGGAAGACACTGACCATCTCGGTCTAATACATTGGGGGTTTCACCCTGGCAGCTTGTTCATGCCACTTGACGGCATACTATCGGAAGCTATCCGAAGTCTTTTTCTTGAAATTAGAGAAAGAGTTTCTGTCCGGAGCTATCTCCACGTTGTACTGGAATTATCTAACAAAGTCTCGGGCCAAGTCATCCCATATGTGCTAGCGGGAGATGTCTTGGTCCATATATTATTCGGAAGGTTGGCTGTATCGTAGCTGAAGTTGGTGGTGTAGTGAATATGCTGGAAGACACTCCCGAAACCAGAGCCCGAGGGCGAACCTCAGAAGGCATTCCGGTGAAATGGGCTGACATAGTGGGGTATCTGAATGGGGTGGTCGGGTAATTTATGGGGATGTTGGAGGTCCCACTTGTTCTGGGAATCAGTTCAGGAAAACTAGGTATTGCACTAGGCGGCTCTCTACTGTTAAACCAAGCTTCCCACATTTCCAATATACAGAGGCGCAATGCCCTGTTCTCTTCAGCAGGTGCTGACTCTGACGTCGGGATCACCGACAACGGGCTATCATCTGAGGGAGTAATTGTTGGTAGCTAAATTTCTGACTTCATTTCCACACTTCCTTTGGACCTTGTAAAGTAAGGGTGCGAAGCCAGGTTACCACAAAACCAACCACCTTAAAGAACATAACCTAATCTCAAAAGCAGACACAACGAACCGGTTAGTTTGCGGCAATTAACACATAAGGAATCACACATTAGGGGATGTGATGCACCTATACAGTTAAATGTGTTTCTACATGTTTGCAATAGTTGTGTGTCTCATCCCGAATTTTGTTTATTTCCCAAATCTTTCTTTTATTTCAGCGCTTTTCATTATTTGCTCTCTTTTTCTTTGCACTCTCTCTTGTTGTTCTCTCTTTTTCTTGTTTTCTCTATTTCTTGTTTTCCCTCTCTCTTTTATTTAAAAATATGACCATATCCGATGGGGATTGCCTACGTATCATGACGCCGCGTGAATCATATTATCACATAGTTTAAGGAATAAATGCGAAAATAAAAGAAAGAAACAATTTTGGGTTTTTTCTAAATTTTCATTAAAAATAAAAAATTCTAATTTTGTATTACAAAGACTCCATCATACTTTTCTAAGAATTGAAAAACTAACAAAAACAAACTCGAAACAGACTCTAGAACTGGAAATTTAAATACAGACTCGAAACAAAAATCAAGAATACATAAGTGCTTCCAAAACTACTCCAGGGGCCCGTGGGACATCAGTCGATCTCGCCACGGGCCTATGTGCAAGATCTCCTTGGAGGAGATCCAGATCATTCATTATTTGGCAAACAAAGGTCATCACTGCGGCGAAGAAGGTGGTTCTAGTCATATCCTCACATTCATGGCATTTCATGACGATGTAGTCGGCAATTACTCTAACCCTTTCCCTAATAATGACTTTCTCTTTGAGCAAACGTCTAATTTGTTGAGACCTAGCTTATAGAACTTGGGTGTCATGATGGATTTGACCCTGCAACTGTTGTATGTCCTCTTCTAGCTGAGACATTAGTGCATAACAATGTTCCCTCTCTACTTTAAAGTTCTTTGTTTGTTAAGACATCTCATTCTCGAGGGTAATTAGCTTTTTCATCAGGTTTGTAACTTCTCCGTCATATTTCCTTTTCAATTGTCGGACGAACTCTGCCTGTCCCTCTGCATTCTTCGCCAACTATGCCCGGGCTCTTGCCAGACCACCCTCAAATTTTTCCAAATCATCCTCGTACTCAGATATTTTCCTCCTAAGACCATTTATGAGTCTTTCATCCATTTAGCTCCTTTCCTAATTCTCAGTAGCTGTCTTCATTTTTTGGATCTAGGCTCGAAGGGCTTTATTTTCTTGGGCCAGCTTTTTCTTCTCCCCTTCATCAACAACAACCTGTACACTAGTATCAAATTTCAGATCTCTGATTTTCCCCTCCAGTTTGCTTATCGTGGCCCTGTAGTTTTCTCCTTTGCTAACCAATCCCATTGTTCTCGCGCCCCATCAGTGAACTGTTGGACGTGCGGCCTTTTGGCGGGCTGTTCAGGCTCTTGATGGACTTGAAACCTCTTACCATACCAGGTTGTGTAACTAGGCTCTAACTCACCCTTGGACAAATCCTGTTCCTGAGTTTGTGGATCCAAGAACCTACACTAATGCCAAATCTGGCGAACCTTATCTTCCGGGAATGTAGCTTTTGGACCTAGTTCAATGACTTGTCGACTCAAATCTTCATCATGAGGGACAGTTTGGTACCTGCCTAGCTGGCGCAGAACCTTGTGTGGAGTATACGACTGAATACTCCAAAGACCCATCAATAGAAGAAAACACACTTTGGCCGACTTATAGATGACTTCATTTACCGGGAGCTAACCGAATGTCAGCTCAATTTTGCTTGCAGTCAAACAACTCAAATGTGTGAACTATGCCTCTGTACCCTCTGGAAACTCATGACCCCCCATTCGGTTTTCATGTTCTTCAATGCAGTTAAGACCAGTCATACCGTAGTTCATGTACACCGGACGATGGCAAAGGTGTTCTTCCATACAAAGTTGTAAAAGCATGTTGCAACCCTCAAAATATTTTCCCCCTGCTCGGCAAACAGTTAGAGCTCGATAAATCTCTGTTGGATCATCGGTACAATAGTGCCGTTAGCCTTTTTAATCATGAAGTCGGCCATTCCTACGAGCCCTAACGATATATGTCCGTCTTTTATCGGGCATATTAAGGTTCCCAAGAATGCCACTATAAAGGCTAGTCACCGACATGCTTCCCATTTACCTTTATTTCCTGAATGAGTTAGACCAATATCCGGAGCCTCAAAACCGAGGGGATCCCCATAACGACAGTACAGGAAGTAGAATGTACAAAATCCCTCAGCCAAATTTCCATCTTTGACTTCCCGACTAATACTCAGAAGGTCCACAAACTTGTGAGGAGTCGCCGCTCTTGGTGCCACTGGGTACCGGTTTCTGAGATTTCCACGAAGGCCAGCATAGCCCGCTATTTCCTCAAGTGTAGGGGTTAGCTTAAAATCCGAGAAATGGAACACATTATGCGATGGGTCCCAAAAAGGTATTAAAGCTTCAATTATATTCAACCTCTGTTTAATCTTCAAAAGACAAATGAGACCGCCCAATCGAAGCACCTCTGCTGACTTCCCCTAAGTCATTCCACCACATATGGAGTTCTAGCGGGATTTTCTTGAGAACTTTAAAGGGTTCATTTTCAATAGTGCTCATCGTGCACATTTATTTAAAGTGATCGGTTAAAAGACCATAATTTATTTTGACTTAAGAGAAGATTATCAATTTTTTTCAAAATTGCAATTTTAAACAAAAACGCCTTTGAAAATACGGTCCTTCAGCACCTCAGGAAAGAAGATTTTAGGGTTGTGTTCGCTAATTGGCCAAAAATTTGAAAAAGGACCATAGATGGCTATTCTTGCAAAAACAGCCTTCCGGCGCCCTTTTGGGGATACTTTGGCTATTTAGACAAGAACGACATCACCTAATTTTATTTATGACAGAATAACAACATTTCATATTTTTGAGTTATTTTTGCAAAAATAGAGTTGGAACCGGTGTGGGTTTCCTACGTATCCCACATCCGGTGAGATTCAAACTTGCTTAGTTCGGGAAATTTTGACGCAACAGAAAACAACACCAAATATATATTTTTTTGAAACAATTTTCCTTTTTCTCTTTTTCTTTTCTCTTTTTTTTTTTCAAAATTTCGGCAAAGTATCAGTACTTTTTGGACACTAGATTTTCCAAAGACGGGTAATTATCTTTCATACCTCAATTTGATTTTTTCAACTTTTCTCCCTTATTTTAGAAGCCGGTCAACATTCAATCCGAAGCAAATAAATATACAAGTATCAAGTAAAATGCATCAGGATGGTCTTTTGAGTTCGAGTACACCTGTCCTAGACGGACCCAACCCCTATGTTGAGTCCCCAAAGTCAAATGCACGTGATGCAAACAAGCGTTCCTGCTAGGGATCCGGCATGAGGCTATGTTATACTAAGTTTAAAAACCTGGGTGTATTGTTATAGACCTGACTTACCCAAGCGGACAGCTCGAGCCCGGGGGTAGGGGGGACAGCGTACCGGGAATACAGAAGCTTCACCAGCTTTGCAACTTGTCTGAACCTCGTTCTAAAATTGGGATATGACTCTAACCGAAAAGAAGTTACACAAAGTGTGCACTTCCCAGATGATTTATATGACTCAGAGAGAAGAGGGTTTTCGTAACAATTTATACACAGTTCAATCAGTATCAAAGCGGTAAAAATGGCATTTAGCATATTAGGCTCAACATGTAAAAATCAGATAAAAACAAACCAACTATAATAGTTATTCTAAGCTCGAATTCTTGAACCTTGAACCGGAAGTTCTGGGTTTTGATCCCTAGCAGAGTCGCCAGAGCTGTCACACCTCCTTTTCAACACCCGAAAGGTATATGGGACCTTTTCCAATTAAAGTGACATTAATCGAAATGGGATTAACTAATTTATCAGAGTCGCCATTTGGAATAGTTTATTTTGTGTTCCAAGTCACTGGTATATTTTAAAATCCCAAATCGAGGAAATTTCGACTTTACTTTATAAGTCTGCGAACTAGAAATTCTAGATAAGAAATTCTGTTAACCCGGGAGAAGGTGTTAGGCATTTCCAGGTTCCGTGGTTCTAGCACGGTCGCTTAAACTATTAATAATTGGACTATTATCTGATTTACTATATATTTTAAACATATTGTGCATTTTTAGCTTTATAACCGCTTTTAATTAATTTAAAACCGTTTTTTGGATTCATGGGATTATTTTCTTGACAAATTTTTTTGGAACCTGACGCGAATCACGCTACATGAAATGCACCCGCGATTCATGACATATTTATTTGATTAAAATTCGAAGTTGTTATGATTGGGTTACATGAAATACACCCCCGAAGTTTAGAAATTAGGTATCACAACTACGTCACAGGAATCGTACCCGTGGCTATGATGATTTTATTATAAACACGCCTAAAGCAAACTACGAATGTTTAAAAGGGTGTTTAACTATACTAAGTTAATACTTAATGTGAGGGCCATAAGTTAGGAATTTTGTTTGTCTATGGCACACCTCAATCTCATTTTTAAAAGAAAAAGATTTGTATTTCACTAAGGCAAATTAAAGATGATCCTACTTAAATCTAATTTGAAATTAACGAAAAGTTATAAGTTACGAACAAGTTTTGGGGTATATGTATTTTAAACATTTTTTGGTATGAGTTTTGAGGCTAGCAGTGGCCCATTTGATCATCCAGCAAAGGATCAATAATTCTTGAAGTTGCGCTGGGCTCAAAGTTTGGCCTAAAAGTGAAATAAATTCAAAGGCCTTGACAGGCCTGATTTCTAACCAAAAGCCGGCTTACATTGAGCTTGTATTAGGTGGGCCCAATTACAACCGTTTAGTAGCTGGGCCTATCTACCCTTTACATTTTATAACTTACCCATTTGCCAAAAAAAGGAATTGCGGAAATGAATTACTTTGTTATAAGAAAATCAGGAACAAAATTCATCAAAAATACAATCCAGATTCAAAGATTAATTTCACTAACATTATTTGCAAGACATAAACTACATACATTCGTACTATACATGCACAAAAGAAATTTTATAATCAAGCCAAGCAGTTAGGGTAGCGTCCAGGCCCAATGGCCCAGACTGGCTGAGATTTTATTTTTCTTCATTTGGGCTCATTTACCAATCTGGCCCAGCTTGAAAAAAGGACTTTTAACCTTGAAGAATTGGGTCAATAGCCTGGGCCATTATACCACTATGCTCACAAAATGCAATGATATAATAATTACACTCCTAATCAGCTGTTGCATTATTTGCAATACATGAAATCAAACTAATTAACCTTAGTGCATCAATTGAGCCCAAAGCTCTAAAATCAGAAAAACAATTACTTCATGGCTCATTAATACATAAACTACTGTATTAAACTAATCTTTACATTAAAAAAACTTATGAAGAAAATACAACTGACCCTATTACAATGTTTATGAAGAAACTAATGGCTCCATGAACGTTCACTCACTTTGGATATAACTGATCCATCAAGCTGGGTTCATCAGTATAGAGCTATCAATTTCAGTACACTATCAGCGAACAAATCTCAATTTTGGGCTTTAATGCATGCTGATTTGGCCAATTAATGGCCAAATCCACGAGTATTAGCCATGACTTCAAACAAAATACTATACTAAATCACTTGTGAGCAAGAAGAGAATCGGTAACATTAGTGACCAACAATTTAAAAGAAAATCAGTATTGACAATGAAAAATACTTAACTAAAGAGGCATCTTTACACTAAGTTACTTCTAAAAGAAAAGCTACAATGCATCAATGTTCTTTTAAACAAAACTGACCAAGCCAAATCACTTCCAACTTAAAACTCATAAAATAGACACTAATCAGATCCACATCAACACAATCAACAATTAACATGAGAATACATTCATTTATCATATGAATTCTGTAGCTTCAATTTTATATCATTTCAACAAAAACATTACATGTAAAAGAAGTTAAATGCAGTACCTTGAATAGCAACAAAACCAACAAATAACAGGTGAAAAAAGAAGGAAGTTGGCTGAAGCTTGAAAGAACATAAATCAACAACAACAGCCCAAAATCAAACCAAAACCTCAATAACTAACATCACCTAACAGCAGTATACCCCCAAAGAAACCAAGAATCTTCACTTTTTAATTCATTTCTCAACTCATGATGACCAGGAATATCAAGGAGAGATTTTGAATATTTTTTGTTCAAATCCAAAGGAAAAGGAACCCGCTCTTTAAAGAGAAATAGTAGCTGAACTTAGAGAGTATTTTTAGGATTTCCAAAATCTGATCTGTATTAGAGGAATGGTATCTATATATAAGCTACCTAGGATAGGTATTTCTTAGGAATATTCCTTATCTTATAGCTGAAAATAGTACGGTCCTTTTTTCACAGCTCTGGTACAACCGTCCCCTTTATCTTATTTTTAGCATCTTTTACAACAGCTAGGACAGCTGTACACTTTCTAGAAACTTATCTTCCAAGATATTTTCTGAAAAATTGTCCTAAGTTTCTTTTAGTTTAATTAGGTCCCTATATATCCTAATGATGTACAAATTCAGGACAAAAGCCATTCAAAAATTAGAATCCAAATTAAAAGGGCAAACAAAATGATAATGATGCTATTTTAAACTTGAGACTGACCTAAAAAGCAGTAATCTAGTTAAACCTAAACACCATTGAATTCAAACGACTAATGCATCTATAGTTAAACAAAAACAAAATTGCAAAGATAGACTAAAAAGACCTTAAACAAATTTTGAACCTAACATGAAAGAACAATGAAACCTAATTAATCTAAACTCATGCAATTGAATAATGAAATTCAAACATGCTTCAATTAACTTACTAAACAGAAATAAATAATCAACTAAACAGTTGTGAATAAAGAAAAGAAAACCTAAAATTATAACCCTAAAACATGCGGCCAAAGGAAGCAATTAACATGAAGAAAGACAATTAACAAAAGGTAAACAGAAAAGGAAATTACCTAGGTTTGTTCTAAACTAGACCTTATTATGAACTTGGCCAAACTTCACAAGGCAGAAATGAACTTGAACAACCATTAATCGACTGTTCTTAACAAGAACAGTCGACTAATAAATGTTTTGGGTTCACTTGACCAACAATTGACCAAAAAATCAGAAAGGGGAAAAAATTAGGGTTTAATGAATCTAAAATTTAAGATTCAAGGAGTTTGGATGGGATTTTTTGGGAAATCAACGCGAAGACAGTGGTGAGGGAAGGCTAGGGATTACACAGTGTGAGTTTGAGGTCGTTTGAGTGATTTGGGGTTTTTAGGTTTCGATCTTAGATTCAAGATTCGAAACGTTTGGTGATGATTTGAAGGAAATGGGTTTGAGATTTGGAAAGGGGAGGGCAGAGAGGTCATATGGTGTTAATTTGGTGTCATTTGGAGGTGGTCTGCTGCAGTGAGGCAATTTTTGATCGGCGGACCACGACGGAGATGGTGAAGTAATTTAGGGCGGCTAGGGTTTCAAAAAGAAAAGGGAATGAAGGTGAAATGAGAAGGAGTTCAATGGGGATGGGTCTGGGTTCCGACAATTATATGATAGAGGGGTAATCAGTTCCCATCCATTCGATCAAACAAGATCAACGGATGGGATTCAATAGCCAGGGAACAGTGTCGTTTGGAGGGTGGGGGATTTGGACCGGGTAAGGTTGATTTGGGATTGGGTTTGGGAATGGGTTTTGTATTAGAAAATGTCCCAATTCATAAATACATCCCTTTTTCAGTTAACCAATTATTTTCTTTTTCTTTTTGTTTTTTTCTTTAATTAAAAATCCTATATTAAATTCCTAAATTAATCTAAATTGTAAAACTAACTAATTACCTAATTATAAAAATTACTTGATCCTAAATTAAAAGAAAAAATCTATAATCTAAAAATTAAAAGGTAAAAATGTAAAATGAGCCATTTTTGTGATTTTTATTTTTTAATAAAACAAACAATTAACTAATTAATCATAAAAATATAAAAACAAAACCTAAATGCAATGCATGGTATTTTTGACATTTTTCATGATTTTTAATAAAAATTAAACGTGCACAAAAATGCAAACAATTAATAAAATCCTACAAAAATCCTATAAAATGGCAAATAATTGGAAAAAATCTATTTCCTTGGATTTTATAGTAGTAATTCATATAGGGCAAAAATCACATGCTCCTAGGGAGCTCGAATTTGAACAATATTTTCAGGGATTTTCAGAGATATTGATTGGGTAGCGATTGTAAACTCCTTTTTGCTTGTAAACAATTAATCTAAACATGAATTCATCATTTAATTTCGGAATTTGTATGAAAATTGGGGGAAAGTTCTTATACCAAAAATTTAGTTTTTATTGGGGATTTGACATTGGATTTGGATAATTTTGGTATGGTTAGACTCGTGAGAGTATGAGGATTTTAAAAATATAAATTTTACACGATTCCGAGACGTGGGCTCGGAGGGCATTTTGGTCATTTTACCTAATTTCGCATAATAGCTTAGAATTTATTCGTAGAATCAGTTACTTGAAGTGTTATTTACATTATGCAATTGAATTGAATAGATTTGGGCCATTTGGAGTCGAGTACTCGTGGCAAGAACGTGGTTTTGGGTTGATTTTGAGCCGGTTCGAGGTAAGTGGCATGCCTAACCTTGTGTGGGGGAAACTCACCTTAGGATTTGGTTTCATTGATATTTGAAATACCTTGTACGTGAGGTGATGAGTGCGTACTTGTACTAATTATTGAAAAAATACGGTTTTCTTTAAGTAATTTTAATTGTGTTTCTTTTTCCTATTTATACTACTTGCAATTTAAGCCTGTTGTTCGCTTAGGGAAGTATGTCTAATTGATTTAATTGCATTACTAGCTCAAACTGCCTTATTTGGATTATGTGCAGCATGCTAGGGTAGAAGTACCTGTTTTACCTTAGTATGGAATTTGAATTGAATTGTGTATTCTTTGTGTTGTTGCTGTGTGTTTACCTTGGGACTACAGGACGGTATCCCGGTAGATCCCCTGCTTGTTTACTTTGGGACTACGGATTTGTGTTCTGGTAGATCCCCCTGCACATTTACTTTGGAACTACGGGACTGCACCAGGTAGATTCCCCATATACTGGATATTTACATTTGGGACTATGGATCGGATTTTCGGTAGATCGCCGCGCATTATGAGTTGGACTACGGGACTGCACCCAGGAGATCCACTGGATATTTATATTTGGGAACTACAGGAAAGTATCTTGGGAGATCCCCAGTTGTTATCTCTGTGTTGAGCTGTACTCATTTCCGTGATTATTTTGTCCTGTTATAGTTGTTGTTGTTGTTATTTCTATTCTATGTTATTTTTCACTATTGTACTTAATTATACTGTCTTATTCTACACTGTTATATCTTATATTTCTTTTAATCTCAGTGGGGCCATGACTTTCCTTATCACTACCCGACCGAGGTTAGGCTTGACACTTACTGAGTACCACTGTGGTGTACTCATGCCCTTTCTACGCACGTTTTTCATGTGCAGATCCAGGTACTTCCACTCAGTATTATCATACTTGAGGCGAGGCGGTTTTATAGAGACTTCGAGGTATATCTGCTGCATTCGCAGACCGAGGAGTCCCTTTATATCTTTCTGTAATAGTATAGCCCTTCTGTATTTTCCTGTTGTTAGACATTGCTAGAGTTAGAGCTTCTTATGTATCTCTTAGCTTGTGATTCATGGGGTTCCAAATTTTGGGAGTGTTAGGTTGAGGTTCTTGTACTATTATATGTCGGGCGGTATCTTAAAAACTATTTCACTTTGTTATCTCGATTTTATATTATTTTCTTTCCGTAAATTATTTCTTTTCCACATTTGTTAGGCTTACTTAGTCGTAAAGACTAGGTGCCGTCACGATAGTTCACGAAGGGTGAATTGGGGTCGTAACAAGTTGGTATCAGAGCTCTAGGTTCATAGGAGTCATGAATCACAAGCCGGTTTATTAGAGTCTTGTAGATCAGTACGGAGATGTCTGTACTTATCTATGGGAGGCTATGTAACTGTTAGGAAATTCCACTTCATTTGATTTTCCTGTCATGCGAGATTTTTGACATCACAATCCTAAACCTCTGTCTTCCATTCTCTCACAGATGGTGAGGACACGTGCTAACAGAGATGATCAGACACCCGTGCCCCCTACTGGAGCCGTCAGAGGTCGGGGCTGGGGTAGAGACTGAGGACGTGCACGTGGTGTAGCCAGAGCACCCACGCGAGCTGCCACCGAGGTGCCTCTAGCAGTTCCAGTCGGAGTCCAGGAACCGGATACGCCTACTACTACTACTCCAGCACTTCACAAGACCTTAGCATAGTTTCTGAGCATGTTTCGTACATTAGTTCAGGCAGGGTTGACTCAGGTTGTACCAAATACTTCACAGATCGGGGGAGGGACCTAGACTCCTGCCTCCTCCACTCCAAAGCAGCGAGTTGTCGTTGGTCAGGTTCCAGGTGTCATGGAGGCATAGCCTATGGTCCTAGTTCAGTGGGTGGTGAGGACCTCTCATCGAGTAGAGGACAGGTGGGTCCAGGAGAGAGAGGACAAACGAGGTCAGGAGAGAGAGTATAGGAAAGCGAGGAGACCTCGTAGACTAGAGAGACCCACTGGTCATTATTTTGGAGGAAGAGTGCAGCATGGTAGAGGTTTTGTGGGTCAGCCAGCTCAGTTTGCGACTCAGATTTCATGCAGTGTTTCAGGTGTTCAGGGGTCTCGGAGTACCCGTACCGCATAGTTCCCACTGCCACATCCTCCCAAAGCTTGTTTTGAGTATGGTGATGCACTCTATGTGGTGAGGGGTTGTCCTAGACTTGGGAGGAGTGCACCTCCACAAACTTCTCAGACAGCTAGAGATGGAGGTCGGGGAGGTAGAGGTCGCCCTAGAGGGGGAGGCTAGGCCAGATATTATGCCCTTCTTGCCCGTACCGAGGCTGTGATCTCCGATTCTATCATCACAGGTATTGTCCTGGTTTATCGTAGAGATGCAACGATTTTATTCGATCTTGGCTCCACCTATTCTTATGTGTCTTCTTACTTTGCTCTGCATTTGGGTATATCTCGGGATTCATTGAGTTCCCCTATTTATGTATCTACTCCTGTGGGAGATTCCCTTTTTGTGGACCGCATTTATTGGTCGTTTTGGGTTACTCTTAGTGGTTTTGAGACAGAAGCCGATTTATTGTTGCTGAACATGGTAGATTTTGATATATCTTGGGCATGGACTGGTTGTCGTCCCATTATGCTATTCCTGATTGTCACGCCAAAACTATGACGTTGGCTATGCCAGGTGTACCATGCGTCGAGTGGAGGGGTGCTTTAGATCGCACTCCCAGTAGAGTTATTTCTTTCCTTAAGGCTCAGCGTATGGATGAGAAGGGGTGTGACGCGTATCTAGCTTATGTAAGAGATGTCAATATTGATACCCCTTTAGTTAATTCAGTCCCAGTAGTACAAGATTTTTCTGATGTGTTTCAAGCTGACCTTTCGGGCATGCCACCCGATAAAGATATTGATTTTGGCATTGATTTGTTGCCGGGCACTCAACCCATTTCTATCCCTCCGTATCATATGGCCCCTCCTGAGATAAAGGAGTCGAAGGATTAGTTATAGGAATTGCTTGATAAGGGTTTCATTTGGCCCAGTGTATCACCTTGGGGTGCTCCTGTCTTGTTTGTGAAGAAAAAAGGATGGTTCTATGCGTATGTGTATTGATTATCGCTAGTTAAACAAGGTTACAGTGAAGAATCGTTATCCTTTGTCTCGTATTGATGATCTGTTTGACCATCTTCAGGGTGCATGAGTGTTTTCTAAGATTGACTTGCGCTTAGGTTACCATTAGTTGAAGATTCGGGAGCCAGATATCCCAAAGATTACTTTTAGGACTCGGTATGGTCATTACGAGTTCCTTGTTATGTCATTTGGGCTGATCAATGCCCCAGCAGCCTTAATGCATTTTATGCACAGTGTGTTTTGGCCATATTTTAACTCTATCATCATTGTATTTATTGATGATATCCAAGTGTGTTCCCGGAGTTGTGAAGATCATGAGCAGCACTTGAGGACAGTGCTTCAGACTTTGAGGGAAAAGAAGTTATATGCAAGTTCTCGAAATGTGAGTTTTGGTTGGATTCCGTGGCATTCTTGGGTCACGTAGTATCGAGTGAGGGTATTTAGGTGGATCCGAAGAAAGTGGAAGCAATGCAGAGTTGGTCCAGACCATCCTCAGCTACAGAGATTCGTAGTTTTCTTGGTTTGGCGGGTCATTACCATCGATTTGTTGAAGGGTTTTCATCTATTGCAGCACATATGACCAGACTGATCCAGAAAGGTGCTCTGTTCTAGTGGACGGAAGAGTGTGAGGCGAGCTTTCAAAAGCTTAAGACAGCTTTGACTACAACCCTAGTTTTGATATTGCCTACAGGTTCGGGGTCTTATACTGTCTATTGTGATGCCTCGAGGATTAGCCTTGGAGCGGTTTTGATGCAGGACAGTAGGATGATTGCCTACACATCCAGACAGTTAAAGGTTCAGGAGAAGAATTATCCTATCCATGATCTCGAGTTAGCTACTATTGTTCACGCCTTGAAGATCTGGCATCATTATTTGTACGGTGTTCCTTATGAGATTTATACTAATCATCGGAGCTTGCAGCACCTGTTTAAGAAAAAGGACCTTAATTTGCACCGGAGGAGGTGGTTAGAGTTGCTGAAGGACTATGATATCACTATTTTGTATCACCCGGGCAAGGCCAATGTGGTGGCCGAAGCTTTGAGTCGCCGGGCAGAGAGTTTAGGGAGTTTGGCTTATTTACTAGCATTGGAGAGGCCTATGGCGATGGATGTTCAGGCCTTAGCCAGCATGTTTGTGAGATTGGATCTTTTGGAGCCCAGTCGGGTTCTAGCTTGCATGGTTTCTCGGTCTTCATTATTTGATCGTATCAGGGAGCGTCAGTTTGATGACCCTCATTTGCTTGTCCTCAAGGAAAAGGTTCACCACAGTGATGCCAGAGATGTGACTATTGGTGATGATGGGGTATTGAGGATGCATGGTCGGATTTGTGTACCCAATGTTGATGGGCTTCGGGAGTTGATTTAGTGGAGGCCCATAGTTTGCGGTATTCCATTCATCCGGGTGTTGCGAAGATGTACCAGGATTTGAAGAAGCACTATTGGTGGAGGCAAATGAAGAATAATATAGTTGGGTTTGTAGCTCGATGTCTCAATTGTCCGCAGGTGAAGTATGAGCACCAGACACCGAGTGGGTTACTTCAGCAGATAGAAATTCCAGAGTGGAAGTGGGAGCAGATCACCATGGACTTCGTATTTGGACTCCTATGGATTTAGAAAAAGTTCAATGCCATTTGGGTGATTGTGGATCGGCTGACCAAGTCTGCGCACTTCATTCCTATGTGTACTACTTATTCTTCTGAGCGGTTGGCGGAGATTTATATCTAGGAGATTGTTCGTCTACATGGCATTCTAGTTTCTATCATTTCAGATAGAGGTACACAATTCACATCGCGGTTCTGGAGGGCCGTTTAGCATGAGTTTGGTACTCGGGTGGAGTTGAGCACAACATTTCACCGTCAGACGGACGGACAGTCCAAGCGCACTATTCATATTCTTGAGGATATGCTCCGTACGTGTGTGATTGAGTTTGGAGGGTATTGGGATTAGTTCTTGCCATTGGCAGAATTTGCCTACAACAATAGCTATCAGTCCAACATTCAGATGGCACCGTACGAGGCCTTATATTGTAGGCAGTGTAGATCCCTGGTGGGCTGGTTTGAGACGGGTGAGGCTAGATTATTGGGCACAGACTTGGTTCAGGATGATTTGGAGAAGGTTAAGGTGATTCAGGATAGACTCCGTACAGCCCAGTCCAGACAGAAGAGTTACGCAGACCAGAAGGTTCATGATGTTTCCTATATGGTTGGAGAGCGGGTTCTGCTTCGGGTGTTGCCTATGAAGGGCGTTATTAGATTCAGCAAGAAAGGGAAGTTGATTTCGAGGTTTATTCGCCCTTTTGAGATATTGAGGTGTGTTGGGGAGGTTGCTTATGAGCTCTCCTTACCTCCCAGCTTGGAAGGGGTTCATCCGGTATTTTATGTTTCGATGCTCCAGAGGTATCACGGTGATCCGTCGCACGTGTTGGATTTCAGTTCAGTTTAGTTGGACAAGGATCTATCTTATGTTGAGGAGCTAGTGGCAATATTGGTCATGCAGGTTCGAAAGCTGAGATCAAAGAACATTGCATCAGTGAAGGTTCAGTGGCGGGGTCAGCTGGTTGAGGAGGCAACCTGGGAGACCTAGCAGGATATGCGCAGCCATTACCCTCATCTTTTCACTACTTTAGGTATGTCTCTATGCTCGTTCGAGGACGAACGAATGTTTAAGTATAGGAGGATGTAACGACCCCACTGGTCATTTTAACGCCCGATCCCCTATTAACTGCTTTCCCCATGTTTGTATCTGCTATTTTGATTTGCCATGATGTATGGTTTTGAGTTTCGAAATATTTTGGGACACTTAGTTCCTAAATGAGAGCTTAAGCTTTAGAATTTGGACCGTAGTCGGAGCAGTGTGAAGATGGCCTCGAAATGGAATTTCGTCCATTCAGTTAGCTCTGTTGGGTGATTTCGGGCTTAGGGGCGTGTTCGGATTGAGTTTTGGAGGTCCGTAGCTAATTTTGGCTTGAAATGCCGAAAGTTGAATTTTTGAAGTTTCCGGTTCGATAGTGAAATTTTGATATCGGGGTCGGAATAGAATTCTGAAAGTTGGAGTAGCTCTATAGTGTTGAATCTAACGTGTGTGCAAAATTTCAGGTCATTCAGACGAGGTTTGATAGACTTTTTGATCGAAAGCATAATTTTAGAGTTTTTGGAATTCTTAGGCTTGAATCCGATGTAAAATTGGTATTTTGATGTTGTTTTGATCTTTCCGAAGGTTGGAACAAGTTTGAATGATGTTTTAGGATTGGTTGGCAGGTTTGGTTGAGGTCCTGGGGGCCTCGAGTGTGTTTCAGATGCTCAACGGACCATTTTTGGACTTGGAGAAGTATTAGATTTTGCTGGTATTTGTTGCAGACTTTTCTTCATCGCGATCGCGTGAGGAGGACCGCGATCCCGAAGCCTTAGATGAGGCAGAGGGAATTTTTCTCTTTGCATTCGCGTGGAGAGGAGTGCGATCGCGTAGCTATGGGCAGTGCTGAATCGCGAACGTGTGGGCTAGGCCGCGTTCGCATAGAAGAAATAAGGCGACAGTGGATTTCAAGTGTTTCTCTACACGGTCGCGTGAAGCCAACCGCGATCGCGTAGGTTTGATGGAGATAAAGCGTCGGGTTCACGGAAGCGGTTCCGTGTTCACGTAGAGTAAATTTGAGGCGCGTGATCTTTGCTCTTCATGATAGCAACTGGACTTCCGTGATCGCGATTAAGGAATTGCCTGGGCAGAATGTTTATGTTCAAAATTGAGGGTTTAGCCATCTTTTTGAAAACTAGAGCTTGGGAGCACGAATTTGAGCGAGGTTTTGAGAGATTTTCAGAGATATCGATTGGGTAACGATTCTAAACTCCTTTTTGCTTGTAACCCATTAATCTAAACATGAATTCATCATTTAATTTCTGAATTTATATGAATATTGGGGAAAAGTTGTTAGACCAACAATTCAAGTTTTGATTGAGGATTTAACATTAGATTTGGATAATTTTGGTATGTTATACTCGTGAGAGTATGAGAATTCTAAAAATATAAATTTTACCCGATTTCGAGACGTGGGCCCGGAGGGCATTTTGGTTATTTTACCTAATTTTGTGTATTAGCTTAGAATTTATTCGTAGAATTAGTTACTTGAAGTGTTATTTACATTATGCAATTGAATTGAATAGATTTGGGCCATTTGGAGTTGAGTACGCGTTGCAAGAACGTGGTTTCAGGTTGATTTTGAGCCGGTTCGAGGTAAATGGCTTGCCTAACCTTGTGTGGGGGAAACTCCCCTTAGGATTTGGTATCATTGATATTTGAAATACCTTGTATGTGAGGTGACAAGTGCGTACTTGTACTAATTGTTGAAAAAATCCGATTTTCTTTAAGTAATTTTAATTGTGTTTCTTTTTCATGTTTATACTACTTGCAATTTAAGTGTGTTGTTAGCTTAGGGAAGCATGTCTAATTGACTTAATTGTATTACTTGCTCAAACTGCCTTATTTGGATTATGTATAGCATGCTAGGCTAGAAGTACCTATTTTACCTTAGTATGGAATTTGAATTGAATTGTGTATTCTTCGTGTTATTGATGTGTGTTTACCTTGGGACTACGGGATGGTATCCCGGTAGATCCACCTGCCTATTTACTTTGGGACTATAGATTTGTATTCCGGTAGATCCCCCTACACATTTACTTTGGAACTACGGGACTGCACCCGATAGATTTCCCGTGTACTGGATATTTACATTTGGGACTACGGATCGGATTTCCGGTAGATCCCCGCGCATTATGAGTTGGACTACGGGACTGCACCCGGGAGATCCACTGGATATTTATATTTGGGGACTGCAAGACGGTATCCTGGAGATCCCCAGTTGTTATCTCTGTGTTGAGTTGTACTCCTTTCCGTGATTATTTTGTCTCTGTTATAGTTGCTATTGTTCGTTCTATTCTATGCTATTTCTTACTATTTTACTTAATTATACTGTCTTATTCTACAATGTTATACCTAATATTTCATTTAATCTCAGTAAGGCCCTGACTTTCCTCGTCACTACCCGACCAACGTTAGGCTTGGAACTTACTGAGTACCGCTGTAGTGTACGCATGCCCTTTTTGCGCATGTTTTTCATGTGTAGATCGAGGTACTTCCACTCAGTCTTATCATCTTTGAGGCGAGGCGCTTTTGTAGAGACTTCGAGGTATATCTGCCACATCCGTAGACCGAGGAGTCCCTTTCTATCTTGCTGTAATAGTATAGCCCTTATGTATTTTTCTGTTGTTAGACATTTATGGAGTTAAATCTTCTTATGTATCAATTAGCTTGTGATTCATGGCGTTCCGGATTTTGGGAGTGTTAGGTTGAAGTTCTTGTACTGTTATATGCCGGGCGGCATCTTAAAAACTATTTCACTTTGTTATCTCGGTTTTATATTATTTTCTTTCTGCAAATTGTTTCTTTTCTGCATTTGTTAGGCTTGCCTAGTCGTAGAGACTAGGTGTCATCACGATAGTTCACGGAGGGCAAGATGGGGTCGTGACATTAGGCCTGAAATTTATGGAAATTTGTGGAAAAATATTAAAGAAACTAGGGCTTGAGATTGAAGACCTTTGATTAAGTATTTGAGGGGTCATTTGTGGTCGAATTTTGGTACTTTTGATATGGATAAACTCATGGGAGGATAAGGAGTTTATTGATATAATTTTTATCGAATTCCGAGACGTGGGCCCATGGGATCAGGTTTGGTTAATTTCGGGATTTGTGTTGTAAATTGATTATTTTCACATGGGCTTCATTCCCTAAGCATATTTTGACGTCATGATTCTGATTTTGGATAGATTCGACGCGAGTTGAGGACGAGGCGAGAGGCAAAGGCATCGCGGGCTAGAGTTTGGATAAGATAGAGGTAAGTAATGATTGTAAATGTTGTCCTGAGGGTATGAAACCCCGGATTTCACATTGTTGTGCTACTTTGAGGTGACTCACACGCTAGATGACAAGCGTAGGGTTGTGCACTGTTAGAGATTGTGACATAGTATGTCCTGTATGACTGTTTAACTGCGTATTTGATTGAAAATTGTTTGCTATCATCATGTTTTGGGCTAAATTCCATTTTTGGGCCTCGTGCCAACTGTTTTTGGACCGTTAGGGGATTTTCACTACTATTCCTCACTATTTTGACTTCATATTTGTACTTAGTCATGCTATATTCTACTATTTTCACAACTCAGCCATCTTTACTCGTTTTTAATATTTTAAATGATATTTTGGCCTGAGCATCATGTTTTACTATAGCCCGAGTGGCTTGTGAGATTCTGACTGAGTAAGGCCGAGGGCCTATGTTGTGAGGATTCTATGGGATCGGGCTGTGCGCTGCAATAGTACTATACTGATTTATGATTATCAGGCCGAGGGCCTGAATTATTATGCCACGAGGTGGCTTGATATGAGGCCGAGAGCCTGTTTGATTATGCCACAAGATGGCTTGTTATTGCACTTGGGCCGTAAGGGCCCCTCCCGGAGTCTGTACACCCCCAGTAAGCGCGAGTACCTAATGTGAGATGTGATATAGCTCGAGGGGCTGATGTTGTTCCATGTTATTGCCCGAGGGGCTGATACGAGTGATTATGAGATAGCCGGAGGGGCTGATTCTGTTGGTATTTTGACCGAGGGGCTGATTTATGTATTGTTCTAGTTTTATACTGCCTTGTTGTAGCATTTTGCTATGTTTTACGTGTTTTCTTATCGCTCAACTGCCTTTACTTTTATTACTTACTGAGTTGGTGTACTCACATTACTCCCTGCACTCTGTGTGCAGATTCAGGAGGGCTGATTTGCTTCCACCATAAGCTTGTTCGGAGTTGACTAGGTAGTTGCTCGGCATTCGCAGCCTAGTGCTTCTCCTTCCTATCTTTACCTTCCTTGTACTAGCTTTGTACTAGACTGTGTAGTCTTTTTCATACTCTTAGACGGATGTTTAGATGCTCATGACCGGTGACACCTTGATGTCGGGCTGTGTTGTTTCCGCAATTGTTCTATTTCACTCTTTATTTTGGGATTTATGGTTTATTTATGACTTAAAATCAATTATTATAACTATCTTAAATAGTTTGAGTGTTTGTGTCGGCTGGCCTTGGTTCACGAGAGGCGCCATCACGACCGAGTCCGATTTGGAGTTGTGACAGTTGGCATTTCATTTTTTAAAATTTTAAATAAATTTTATGAACAAGTCCTTTTGTATCCCGTAATTTTAAATATGGGTTAAATATAGTAAACATTAAATAAATGGTTAAAATAGAAAAAATACTTTTTAAAATTCAAAATCATTTCTTCAACGGCTGGTTCATGTGCATCTTTTTTTATGCTTAAGAAATTAATACAACTATATTCCACAAGTATACATAATATTTGTGTAATAGTAGGATAATATATATCGAAAAATTATTTTGAAGCATTATAAAATTTTTCTAACAATTTCGTAAGCTCATGAATATCTTCCCAACCAGACTTGATAATTTGATTAACATGGTTAGCATTATGTGCATTAAATACTATTTATATAGGCAACCAATAGACATAAGTAACTTTTAGCATTTCGTAAGAAGAATTCTACCTAGTAAAAAAATATCTTGGAATTTTTCCACATGAAAGTTCATCATAGATACACCGCTCTTTAAATTCACGGGTTCTACTCGCTTTATTAGCACAAAAATATAGGCACAAGTATATTATATTTTTGCAAAAGAAGAAGAAAATAAATCAATACCATATTTTACAACTAGATTAGAAATATGTCATGCACATCTAACAAAAAAAAAGTTAACCTATAAAGCTGTAAATTCTAACTTTTAAGTTATTTGCTGAAGTGATTTTAGCCGAAGCATTAACTAATATGATAGTTAAACTTTGTTAGTAAGATTAGAAAATTGAATAATTTTTAGAATAGTAGTAGAAATATATGCTCCCGTATATTTTGAGTTAATAAATTTATAACCACTAATACGTTTTTGTATGTTTCAATCATAATCAATCTAATGATATGTAACAATTAAAATATCTTGCCATTAGGATTATGACATATATCAGAAGTGTTAGACACTTTGAAATCTAAGTGGTAAAATACAAAACGTATATGTTGATACCCAATTTTTTTCAATATATTTTTAATACATAAATATACTTTCAAAATAACATATATATATATAAGTATGCATAAGAATTTTAATAATTTTTTTATAATTTTAAAGTCTTCAAATTGATTTATTTCCTCCCTTTTTACTTATAAATTCTCCAATAATTATCCTTCAAATTATTTTTGTGGTGATTTAGCCATATAAATTCTATATTTGTGCCAAAATATTGCTTAAATATTTTTAGTATATTTTTATAATTGTATTAAAAATTTTAAAAGCCAATTTGCATATAATTGCAATATTAGCCCTATTAATGTACAATTATGTTATTAATACATAAAAGGGTCTTTTATATTTTTAAAATATTAAAAATTTATTTAAATCGTTTTAGTATACGAAATTATTTTTTTAGAAGTTATTTATTATTTATTATAAATTATATAGTGCTGAATTGACTATTTAAAACTTAGCCAAATTGTATTTCAGTTTCAGCCTCAATTTAACCCAGTACCACAGCCCAATTTCTGATCATTACCTGACCCAGGCCCTAAATAGACCTACCCGACCCAAGACTCCATCAGATCATGGCTGTTGATCTAAACGATCAACGATCCTCGTTAAAACTTACCTTTTTAAATTCCAAATGACCACCGACCCTAATCATTTCTATGCACCCACCGCCCTAAAATCCTCTTTGCTCTCAAAACACTCTCAAACTAACCCTAGTCTTCAAACGCCGACCTCCCATCACCGGTCATCTCTGGTGACCTCTCATCGTTTCTTAAGCCTCCCATGGCTTCTCTCATGCCATTCTTGCATTCTCTAAGGTCCTCAAGGGCCTAGGGCCATGCTGACTTGCATCTAATGTTCATCTCCTGCCTGTTCCTGGCTACTCCACTGTGATTCGAAGCAAAACTATTCTATATTTGCTACGATCCTTGGGTTCCCAAACATGTCTCTTCATCTCTATATGGGTTTCTTTCGAAACCCTAATTTTTTTCTACACCTCCTAGATCTGTACATATCTAGGACGATTTGAGTTATTTCTTGAATGTTTTACACCATCCTTGAGGTTATTTACAAGAATCATGTGATTTCAAGTGTTTTTCATCTTCTTCTAAAACCAGAGTTTTCAGAACTTTTTTTTAAAACCTTGTCTAACTGATTCTTTGTGTTTAAATTTCTATTTCTTACATATTTTGACTGATTCTATGAGTTTACTACATCTTAACTCATCTATGCTGAAAGCCCTAATTTTTATAGGGTTCTTCATTTGGTTCTGTGTATTAGCATGACTGACTGGTTCTCGTTTTGAGTTTCTGTGATTTCTCGTGACTATCTTGCCTTGATATGTTTCTACTGAGTTTCTTAGCCTAAACTTACACTGATTTTATGTGCTTGTGTTCATCTTTACTATTCAAGACTTGCCTCTTTCTCATTGAATCAGTATTGTTTAACCTTCATGTTTGCTAGAGTTGTATGTCGACTCTTGACTATCCATGTCTTACTTTATTTATATGCTAAACGCTAACTCTTTCCATGACCTTCTCTTTGATTGATTCTGAATTCCCTGTTTCTTGGTTTAATTTGAAAACTTTCCTTTAAACCTTTGATTCTTACCTTCCTACTCAATATGATTGATTTGCTTGCCTAAACTAACTTTCCCTTATCTTGTCTGCATTGTTACTTGATTCTTATCGATTATCTCCTTAATTAGAATTTTCTGAACCTAGCCCTAATTGTTTACTCTGTGCCTACTATGTTTGAATTATTTCCTTGTCTGTTATGCTCCAGTTACATATTGATTTCTTTCCTTATTTTCCACTTATTCTTACCGTTTGAATTGATTTCCTTAATTAAGGGAGTACTTGTGTTGATTTTGCTCTAATTGGTTCTGAGTTCCATAATTACTATACAATTGTTATTTTTACCTTATTTTACCTAGTTTCGAACTACTATGTATATGCTCTCTCATTAACAGTCAACACACATGAACACATTAGTTCAAACTCTCTCACACTCAAAACTTTTCTGCTCTCTCTTTGGTTACTTGGTATTATTCTAAGTTAGCCGGCTGCAAGCCAAGGCTAATTATTGTGCTCTCCTATTCTTCACTTTGTGTTTACTATCTCTTTATTGGTATGTTCTGATCTTAATTCAAGTCCCAAAACCAATATGTTTCTTCTACTGCTTCAGTTTATAATGTTTCTAATTTGTTTCTATCTATGGTTATGTTGTTCAACATGTAATTTATATGTTTACATTACTGCTTCATCTAGCATGCTAGTCTATCCCTCTTAGGGCATTTCAGAACATGTTCTACTCCCCTGGTAGTCTGTCTCAACTCTGTTTTGAATGCTTGTCTACTTGTTATCCAGTTTTGATATGCATTTACTTTGCAAACTGATCTGTCACTTTAAATGTCTGATTCTATGATTGATTCTAAAATTCATACTGTGTTGGTACCACTAGCTATCCCCTAATCCTATAAACCCCCACTAGAACTACTATGCTCTTGTATACTATGTGCTCTTTGTGTCCCCAATTCCCATCACCCCTGTGTGAAGGACTGTTGTTTGAGTGTTGCTAAATCTGTCTTGATTATATGTTTGATCTGTTGTTTGTTTGATTACATCAATCTTGTTAAAACTGTTTTACTGAACAACTCTCCTATTTAACTAATGAGTCTTTTCAAATACTGCTTTCCTATTAAAACCTTTTCAAAACCATGTCGAGCACTCTCACTCCACTCTTAGATCCTTAAGTCCTGCCCCTCCAGTGTGTGACTACCTTGGGATCCCTATGAGATCCCTCTGAACTCTAATGCACTGGAGCTGGCTCTTCTACACTACACTTACTCAATTCTGGTTATAAAGTCTAGGTGTGAGCACTACCCGAGATCCTTGAGATCCTCAGGGAACTCTGACGCACCTAGACAATGATATTGTCTATGGAATTTGGCATTTGAGGCTATTGGAGGCTTGGAAAAATCATTTGGGCCTGCTTCAAGCTCCCTATAGTGTAACTTCTTCTTTTATTTTTTTATCTATTTATGCAGTTTATTTAGCTGGTCTGTAATGGATATTGGGGTGATTAGTGAAAAGGGATGGGTAGTTATTGTGAGGACCCGGTTGGTCATTTTAAGAATTAACTCCCCGATCCCCGATTAACTACTTTCCCCATATTTATTTATCCTATTTCGATTTGCTGGGATGTTCGGTTTTGAGTTTCGGAGAGTTTTGGGACACTTAGTCCCTAAATGAGTGCTTAAGTATTGAAAAGTTGACTGTAGTTGGACAGTGTGAAGACGACCTCGGAATGGAATTCCGATGGTTCCATTAGCTCCATTGGGTGATTTCTGGCTTAGGGGTGTGATCGGATGGTGTTTTGGAGGTCCGTAGCTAATTTTGGCTTGAAATGCCAGGATACCAAGAGATCCCTAGCATATATTGAGGATACCATGCAAGTGATGGATGGTGTTTGGAGTCGCGTACTCGTGGCAAGAGCGTGATTTTGGATTGATTTGATCTCGTTCGAGGTAAGTGGCTTGCGTAACCTTGTGTGGGGGACCTTCCCCTTAGGATTTGGTATATTTGATAATTGATATTCCTCTTATGTGAGGTGACGAGCGCATACTTGAGCTAATTGTTGGAAATTCGGTTTTCTTTAAGAAATTTTGATTGTGTTCTTCTTCTTGTCTTATACTATTTGCACTTTAAGCCTGATGTTAGCCTAGGAAAGCATGCTTAACTGACTTAATTGCTTACTTTCTTAAACTGTCTTAATTGTATTATGTGAATCATGTTAGGTTAGAATTACCTGTTTACTTGGTACGAAATTGAGCTTTAATGAGTATTCCTGATGTTGTTGCTGGTGTTTTACTTTGGGACTATGAGACGGCATCCTTGGAGATCCCTGCTCGGGATACCAATAGATCCCTAGCATATATTCAGGATACCAAGAGATTCTCGGGATACCAAGAGATCCCTAGCATATATTGAGGATTCCGAGAGATCCTCGGGATACCAAAAGATCCCTCACATATATATTGAGGGTACTAAGAGATCCTTGTGATACTGAGAGATCCCTCGCATATATATTGAGGGTACTAAGAGATCCTTGGGATACTGAGAGATCCATGGTTATTTCCTTGTGCCTGTTTTTGCCTCTGTTTCAGTTATTGAGTTCCTCGTCTTCCTGTATTAAATACTTATTGTTAGCCTTCAACTGTACTGTTTATCTTATACTGTCATACCTTATATTTTTATTTTAATTCAGTAGGGCCCTGACCTTCCTCGTCACTACCCGACCGAGGTTAGGCTTGGCACTTACTAAGTACCGCTGTGGTGTACTCATGCCCCTTTCTGCGCATGTTTTTCATGTGCAGATCCAGGTACTTTGACTCAATCCTATCACCCATGAGGTGAGGCGACTGCTCCAGAGACTTTGAGGTATATCTGCCGCGTCCGCAGACCGAGGAGTCCCTTTCCATTCTATCTTGTAGTGATAGCCCTTCTACTTTCTTTTGTTGATGTAGACATTCCGGAGTTAGAGCATTTTTATTATATTTGTAGCTTATGATTCATGGGTTTCCGGGTTTTGGGAAAACTGTATTAGTTTATGAGAGTTGGTATTGTGTATGCCAAGAGGCACGTTCAAATGCTGTTTTATTACACTATTTCTGTTTTAAATTGTTTTCTTTTCTTCCGTAAATTTGGTCTATCTTCCGCATTTTAGGATTACCTAGTCGTAGAGATTAGGTTCCGTCACGATGGTTCACGGAGGGTGAGCCGGGGTCGTGACAAGTTGGTATAAGAGCTCTAGCTTCATAGGAGTCATGAATCTCAAGCCAGTTTATTAGAGTCTTCGTGATAGGTACGGAGACATCTGTACTTATCTGCGAGAGGCTATGTAACTCATTTGATTTCCTTGTCGTGCGAGATTTGATGTCATAATTCTAAACTTTTGTTTTCTATTCTCTCATAGATGGTGAGGACACGCGCTACCCAAGATGATAAGGCACCCACGCCCCATACTGCAACCATTAGAGGCCGGGGCGGGGGTAGAGGCCAAGGACGCGCGCGTGGTGAAGCCGAAGCACCTACGCGAGATACCATCTAGGTACCACCAGCAGTTCCAGCCGGGGTCCAGGCACCTGATACGCCTACAGATACTAGTACTCCAGCACTTTATGAGACTCTAGCAAAGTTCATGAGCATGTACACCACTTTGGCTCAGGCAGGGTTGCTTCCCCTTGCTGTAGCTACGTCTTAGGCCGGGGAAGGAGCACAAACCCCCGACGCACGCACTCCTGAGCAGCGAGTACATCTTGAGCAGGTCCTTGAGATTATTCCTGTATAGTCAGCAATCCGAGATCAGACCGAGGACAGGGCAGCTGTTTTCTATGATGAGCAACTGAGGCTTGAGAGGTTCAAGAAGTACAAGCCTCCTGTATTCAGTGGTCTAGCATCGGATGATGCTCTGGAATTTCTAGATGAGTGTTACCGTATTCTCCGTACCATGGGTATATCAGGATCGAGCGGGGTTTCCTTCACTACTTTCCATCTTCGAGGAGCTGCCATTGAGTGGTGGTGCACTTATGAGTTAAACAGTCCGTATGAGGCTGCTTCACTAACTTGGACTCAATTTTCAGATATGTTCCTGAGAGGGTATGTTCCTCAGAGCCTCAGGGACGCATGGCGTGCAGAGTTTGAGCACTTGCGCCAGGGTGCTATGACTATCTCAGAGTATACTATCTGTTACACTAGTTTGGCAAGACATGCCCCAGCCTTGGTTTCTACGGTTCGCGAGAGGGTTCACCGATTTATTGAGGGCCTTATTCCCAGCATCAGGTCTAGCATGGCTTGTGAGTTGGAGATGGATATTTCTTATCAGTAGGTGGTGATTATTGCTAGGAGGATTGAGAGTATGCATGCTAGGGAGAGAGAGGAGAGGGAGGCCAAGAGGTCTCGAGAGTCGGGCCATAATTCTGGTGCCCGTACCCCAGGTGTAGTTCATCATGGCAGGGGTTATCTATGTCGCCCTATTCATTTAGCCCTTCCAGCAGCCAGTGGTATTCCAGCTCATCCTAGACCTCAGGAGCCTTATTATGCACCTTTAGTATCTAGCGCGCCTCCTGCGCGAGGTACTTTCAGTGGTCTGTCCAGTAGACCTGGCCCAAGTTAGTCACAACCACCACATCCTCCCAAAGCTTGTTTTGAGTGTGGTGACACACACCATGAGGTTAGGGATTGCCCTAGACTTTGGAGGAGTGCGCCTCCAAAGACTTATAAGCCACAGCGCGCCCCGTGGAGTTCTCAGGCTATGGTTACAGCTCCAGTTGCTACCCTACCTGCTGAGCCAGCTAGAGGTGGAGGTTGAGAAGGTAGAGGTCACCCTAGAGGGGGAGGCTAGGGCCGATTCTATCATCATAGGTATTATGCTGGTTTGTCACAGAGGTGCATTGATTCTATTCGATCCAGGCTCCACTTATTCTTATGTGTCTTCTTATTTTGCTCCGCATTTGGGTGTACCTCGGGATTCTTTGAGTTCCAATATTTATGTGTCTACTCTTGTGGGAGATTCTCTTATTGTGGACTGCATTTAACGGTCGTGCTTGGTTGCTATTAGTGATTTTGAGACCAGAGCCGATTTATTGTTGCTCAGCATGGTAGATTTTGATATTATCTTGGGCATAGACTGGTTGTCGCCCCATTATGCTATTATTGATTGTCACGCCAAAACCGTGACACTGGCTATGCCAAGTGGACCGCGTGTTGGGTGGAGGGGTACATTAGATCACACTCCTAGTAGAGTTACTTCTTTTCTTAAAGCTCAGCGTATGGTTGAGAAGGAGTGTGACGCGTATTTAGCTTATGTGAGAGATGTCAGTTTTAATACCCCTTTAATTTATTCGGTCCCAATAGTATGGATTTTCTCGATGTGCTTCCAGCTGCTCTTTTGGGCATGCCATCTGATAGAGATATTGATTTTGGCATTAATATGTTTCCGGGCACTCAACCCATTTCTATTCCTCTATATCGTATGGCTCCTTCTGATTTGAAGGAGTTGAAGGATCAGTTACAGGAATTACTTGATAAGGGTTTTATTCGGCCCAGTATATCACCTTGGGGTGCTCCTATCTTGTTTGTGAAGAATTATCGCTAGTTGAACAAGGTTATACTGAAGAACCGTTATCCTTTTCCTCGTATTGATGATCTGTTTGATCAACTTCAGGGCGCACAAGTGTTTTCTAATATTTACTTGCACTTAGGTTACCAGCAGTTGAAGATTCGGGAGCCAGATATCCTGAAGACTACTTTCAGGACTCGGTATGGTCATTACGAGTTCCTTGTTATGTCATTTGGGCTGACCATTGCCCCAGTAGCCTTTATGCATTTTATGCAAAATGTATTCTGGTCGTATCTTGACTTGTTCATCATTGTCATTATTGATGATATTCTAGTGTATTTCCGGAGTCAGGAAGATCATGAGCAGCACCTAAGGACTGTGCTTCAGACTCTGAGAGAGAAGAAGTTATATACTAAATTCTCGAAATGTGAATTTTTGTTGGATTCCGTGGCATTCATAGGCCACATGGTATCGAGTGAGGGTATTCAAGTGGATTCAAAGAAAGTAGAGGCCGTGCAGAGTTGGCCCAGACCATACTTAGCTACAGAAATCCACAGTTTCCTTGGCTTGGTGGGTTACTACCGTTGTTTTGTTGAGGGGTTTTCATCGATTACAGCCCTATGACCAGATTGACCAAGAAGGGTGGTCTGTTCTAGTGGACGAAAGAGTGAGAGGCGAGCTTTCAGAAGCTCAAGACATCTTTGACTACAACCGCAATTTTGATACTGCCTATAGGTTCGGGGTCTTATACGGTCTATTGTGATGCCTCAAAGATTGGCCTCGAAACGATGTTTATGCAGGACGGTAGGATGATTGCCTACGTGTCCAAACAGTTGAAGGTACGTGAGAAGAAACTCCCTATCCACGACCTTGAGTTAGCTGCCATTGTTTAAGCCCTGAAGATCCGGCACCACTTTTTGTACGGGGTTCCTTGTGAGATTTATACTGATCATCGGAGCTTGCAGCACCTGTTCAAGCAAAAGGATCTAAATTTGCGCCTGAGGAGATGGTTAGAGTTATTGAATGATTATGATATCACTATTTTGTATCACTCGGGCAAGCCAATGTGGTGGCCGATGACTTGAGTCACCGGGCAGATAGTTTGGGGAGTTTGGCTTATTTACCAGCATCGGAGAGACCTACGGTGATGGATGTTTAGGCCTTAGCCAGATAGTTTGTGAGATTGGATCTTTTGGAGCCCAATCGCATTCTAGCTTGCAAGGTTTCTCGGTCTTCCTTGTTTGATCGTATTAGGGAACGTCAATATGATGACCCTCATTTGCTTGTCCTCAAGGACAAGGTCCAACACGATGATGCCAGAGATGTGACTGTTAGTGATTACGGTGTATTGAGGATGCAGGGTCAAATTTGTGTACCCAATGTTGATGGCTTCAAGAGTTGATTCTAGGGGAGGCCCATAGCTCGCGATATTCCATTCATCCAGGTTCTGCAAAGATGTATCAGGATTTGAGGCACCACTATTGGTGGAGGCAGATGAAGAAGGATGTATCAGGACTTGAGGCAGCACTATTGGTAGAGGCAGATGAAGAAAGATATAGTTGGATTTGTAGCTCGGTGCCTCAACTATCAGCAGGTGAAGTATGAGCACCAGAGACCGGGTGGGTTGCTTCAGCAGATAGAGATTCCGGAGTGGAAGTGGGAGCGGATCACCATGGACTTTGTAGTTAGCTCCCAGGTGATTATGGACCGGCTGACCAAGTTCGTGCACTTTATTCCTATGTGTACTACCTATTCTTTGGAGTGCCTAGCGGAGATTTATATCCGGGAGATTGTTCGTCTGCATGGTATTCCATTGTCCATCATTTTAGATAGGGGTACTCATTTCACATCGTGGTTCTGGAGGCTTTACAGCATGAGTTGGGTACTCAGGTGGAGTTGAGTGCAACATTTCGCCCTCAGATGGATAGACAGTCCGAGCGCACTATTTAGATTCTTGAGGATATGCTCCGTGCATTTTTGATTGAGTTTGGAGGGTCTTGGGATCAGTTCTTTCCATTGGCGGAGTTTTCCTACAACAATAGCTATCAGTCCAGCATTCAGATGGCACCGTATGAGGCTTTATAAGGTAGGCGGTGTAGATCCCCGGTGGGTTGGTTTGAGCCGGTGAGGCCAGATTATTGGGCACATAATTGATTCAGGATGCTTTGGCGGAGGTTAAGGTGATTCAGGATAGACTCCGTACAGCCCAGTCTAGACAAAAGAGTTACGCAGACCGGAAGGTTCGTGATGTTTTCTAAATGGTTGGAGAGCGGGTTCTGCTTCGGGTTTCGCCTATGAAGGGCATTTTGATATTTGGGAAGAAGGGGAAGTTGAGTCCGAGGTTTATTGGCCCTTTCGACATATTGAGGCATGTTGGGGAGGTTGCTTGTGAGCTTGCCTTACCTCCCAACTTGGTAGAAGTTCATCTTGTATTTCATCTTTCGATGCTCCGGAGGTATCACGGTGATCCGTCGCACATGTTGGATTTCAGTTCAGTCCAGTTGGACAAGGATATATCCTATGTTGAGGAGCCAGTGACAATATTGGACATGCAGGTTAGAAAGCTGAGGTCAAAGAACATTGCATCCGTGAGGGTTCAGTGGCGGGGTCAGCCGGCCGAGGAGGCGACCTGGAAGACCGAGAAGGTTATGCGCAGCCGTTACCCTCATCTTTTCACTACTTCAAGTATGTCTCTATGCTTATTCGAGGACACATGGATATTTAAGTGTAGGAGGATGTGACGACCCGGTCGGTCGTCTTAAGAATTAACGCCCTGTTCCCCTATTAACTACTTTTCTCATGTTTATTTCTGCTATTTCGATTTGCCGGGATGTTCGGTTTTGAGTTTCGGAGAGTTTTGGGACACTTAGTCCCTAAATGAGAGCTTAAGTGTTGGAAAGTTGATCGTAGTCAGAACAGTGTGAAGATGACGTCGAAATGGAATTCTGATGGTTCCGTTAGCTCCGTTGGATGATTTTGGGCTTAAAGGTGTGATCAGATGGTGTTTTGGAGGTCTGTAGCTAATTAAGGGTGTAAGATCTGTTGTTCAAAATGTAATTGACATGTTTACATTACTGCTTCATAGCATGCTAGTCTAACCCTCTTAGGGCATTTCAGAACATGTTCTACTCCCCTGGTAGTCTGTCTCAACCCTGTTTTGAATGCTTGTCTACTTGTTATCTAGTTTTGATATGCAAACTGATCTCTAGCATTCAAAACAGGGTTGAGACAGACTACCAAGGGAGTAGAACATGTTCTGAAATGCCCTAAGAGGGTTAGACTAGCATGCTAGATGAATCAGTAATGTAAACATGTCAATTACATGTTGAACAACATCTCTTACCAAGAGATCCTCGGGATACCAAGAGATCTCTAGCATATATTGAGGATTCCGATAGATCCCTATCATATATTGAGGATACCAAGAGATCCCTCGCATATATAATGAGGGTACTAAGAGATCCTCGGGATACTGAGAGATCCCCGGTTATTTCCTTGTGCCTGTTTTTGCCTCTGTTTCAGTTATTGAGTTCCTCGTCTTCCTGTATTAAATTCTTATTGTTAGCCTTCAATTGTACTGCTTATATTATACTGTCATACCTTATATTTTTATTTTAACTCAGTAGGTCCCTGACCTTTCTCGACACTGCCCGACCGAGGTTAGGCTTGGCACTTACTGAGTACCACTGTGGTGTACTCATGCCCTTTCTGCGCATGTTTTTCATGTGCAGATCTAGGTACTTTGACTCAGTCCTATCAACGTTGAGGCGAGGCGACTGCTCCAGAGACTTTGAGGTATATCTGCCGCGTCCGTAGACCGAGGAGTCCCTTTCCATTCTATCTTGTAGTGATAGCCCTTTTATTTTCTTCTGTTGATGTAGACATTGCAGAGTTAGAGCATTTTTATTATATACATAGTTTGTGATTCATGGGTTTCCGGGTTTTGGGAAAACTATATTAGTTTATAAGAGTTGGTACTGTATACGCCGAGTGACACTTTCAAATGCTGTTTTTTACACTATTTCTGTTTTAAATTTTTTTCTTTTCTTCCACAAATTTGGTCTATCTTCCGCATTTTAGGCTTACCTAGTCGTAGAGACTAGGTGCCGTCACGATGGTTCACGAAGGCTGAACCGGGGTCGTGACAAGTTGGTATAAGAGCTCTAGGTTCATAGGAGTCATGAATCACAAGCCGGTTTATTAGAGTTTTGCTGATCAGTAGGGTGACGTTTGTACTTATCTACGAGAGGCTACGTAACTGTTAGGAAAATTCCACTTCATCTGATTTCCTTGTCCTGCGAGATTTGATGTCACAATTCTAAACTTCTATCTTCTATTCTTTCACAGATGGTAAGGACAAGCGCTACCCAAAATGATAAGGCATCGCGCCCCCTACTGCAGCCGTCAGAGGGAGAGGAGGGAGTAGAGGCCGAGGACGCGCACGTGGTGCAGCCGGAGCACCTGCGCGAGCTTCCACTGAGGTACCACCAGCAATTCCAGCCGGAGTCCAGGTACCTGATACGCCAACTACTACTACTCCAGCACTTCAGGAGACTCTGGCATAGTTCATGAGCATGTACACTACTTTGGCTCAGGCAGGGTTGCTTCCCCTTGCTACAACTACGTCTTAGGTTGGGGAAGGAGCACAGACTCCCGCGGCTCGCACTCCTGAGCAGCGAGTGCATGTTGAGAAGGTCATATGAGATTATTCATGTATAACCGTCAGTCCGAGATCAACCCGAGGATAGGGCAGCGGTTTCCAATGATGAGCAGCTGAGGCTTACGAGGTTCAAGAAGTACAAGCCTCCTATATTCAGTAGTCTAGCATCGGATGATGCTCTAGGATTTCTAGATGAGTGTTACCATATTCTACATACCATGGGTATATCAGGATCGGGCAGAGTTTCCTTTACTACTTTCCAGCTTCGAGTAGCTGCCTATGAGTAGTGGTGCACCTATGAGTTAGACAGTCCGGATGAGGCTGCTTTACTGACTTGGACTCAGTTTTCAGATCTGTTCCTGAGAGGGTATGTTCATTAGAGCCTCAGGGATGCATGGCGTGCAGAGTTTGAGCACTTGCTCCATGGTGCTATGACTGTCTCAGAGTATGCTATCCGTTACAGTAGTTTGGCTAGACTTGCCCCAGCCTTGGTTTCTACGGTTCACGAGAGGGTTCGCTGGTTTATTGAGGGCCTTATTCCCAGCATCAGGTCTAGCATGGCTCGTGAGTTGGAGATGGATATTTCTTATCAGTAGGTGGTGAGCATTGTTCGGAGGATTGAGGGTATGCATGCTATGGAGAGAGAGGAGAGGGAGGCCAAGAGGTCTCGAGACATTATTCTGGTGCCCGTGCCCCAACTGCAGGCCGTCATGGTATGGGTTATCAGAGTCACCCTGTTCATTCAGCCATTCCAGCAGCCAGTGGTATTCCAGCTCCTCCTAGACCTCAGGTGACTTATTATGCACCTTTAGTATCTAGCGAGCCTCCTGCGTAGGGTACTTTCAGTGGTCAGTCCAGTAGACCTGGCCCAAGCCAGTCACAACCACCATATCCTCACAAAGCTTGTTTTGAGTGCGGTGATACATGCCATGTGGTGAGGGATTTCCCTAGACTTTAGAGAAGTGCGCCATCAAAGACTTCTCAGCCACAGCGCGCCCCACAGAGTTCTCAGGCTATGGTTACAGCTCCATTTGCTACCCCACCTGCTCAGCCAGCTAGAGGTGGAGGTCGAGGAGGTAGAGGTCTCCCTAGAAGGGGAGGCCAAGCCCGATACTATGCCCTTCCTGCCTATACCGAGGCTGTTGCCTCCGAATCTGTCATCACAGGAATTATACTGGTTTGTCACAGAGGTGCATCGGTTCTATTCGATCCAGGCTCCACTTATTCTTATGTGTCTTCTTATTTTGCTCCGCATTTGGGTGTTCCTCGGAATTCTTTGAGTTCCCATGTTTATGTTTCTACTCCTGTGGGAGATTCTCTTGTTATGGACTGCATTTATCGGTCGTGCTTGGTTGCTCTTAGTGATTTTGAGACCAAAGCCGATTTATTGTTGCTCAACATGGTATATTTTGATATTATCTTGGGCATGGACTAGTTGTCGCCCCATTATTCTATTCTTGATTGTCACGCTAAAACCATGACGCTAGTTATGCCAGGTGTACCGCGTGTTGGGTGGAGGGGTACATTAGATCACACTCCTAGTAGAGTTACTTCTTTTCTTAAAGCTCAGCGTATGGTTTAGAAGGGGTGTCACACGTATTTAGCTTATGTGAGAGATGTCAGTATTAATACTCCTTTAATTGATTTGGTCCCAATAGTATGTGATTTTCTCGATATGCTTCCAGCAGCTCTTCCGGGCATGCCGTCTGATAGAGATATTGATTTTGGCATTGATCTGTTGCCGGGAACTCAGCCCATTTCTATTCCTCAGTATCATATGGCTCCTCCTGATTTTAAGGAGTTGAAGGATCAGTTATAGAAATTGCTTGATAAGGGTTTTATTTGGCCCTGTGTATCACCTTGGGGTGCTCCTGTCTTGTTTGTGAAGAATTATCTCTAGTTGAACAAGGTTAAAGTGAAGAACCGTTATCCTTTTCCTCGTATTGATGATCTGTTTGACCAGCTTCAGGGCGCACATGCGTTTTCTAAGATTGACTTGCGCTTAGGTTACCATCAGTTGAAGATTTGGGAGCCAGATATCCCGAAGACTACTTTCAGGACTCGGTATGGTCAATACGAGTTCCTTGTTATGTCATATGGGCTAACCAATGCCCCAATAGCCTTTATGCATTTGATGCACAACGTGTTTCGGCCATATCTTGACTCATTCGTCATTGTCTTTATTGATGATATTCTAGTGTATTTCCGGAGCAGGGAAGATCATTAACAGCACCTGAGGACTGTGCTTCAGACTCTGAGAGAGAAGAAGTTATACGCTAAATTCTCGAAATGTGAATTTTGGTTGGATTCTGTGGCATTCATAGGCCACGTGATATCGAGTGAGGGTATTTAAGTGGATTAGAAGAAAGTATAGGCCATGCAGAGTTGGCCCAGACCATCCTTAGCTACAAAGATCCACAGTTTCCTTGGCTTGGCAGGTTACTACCGTCGTTTTGTTGAGGTGTTTTCATCGATTGCAGCCCTATGACTAGACTGACCCAGAAGCGTGGTCCGTTCCAGTGGACGGAAGAATGAGAGGCGAGCTTTCAGAAGCTCAAGATAGCTTTGACTACAACCTCAATTTTGATACTGCCTATAGGTTCGGGGTCTTATACAGTCTATTGTGATACCTCGAGGATTGGCCTCAAAGCGATGTTTATGTAGGACAGTAGGGTGATTGCCTACGCATCCAAACAATTGAAGGTACATGAGAAGAATTACCCTGTCCATGACCTTGAGTTAGCTGCCATTATTCACGCCCTGACGATCTGGCACTATTATTTGTACGGGGTTCCTTGTGAGATTTATACTGATCATCGGAGCTTGCAACACCTGTTCAAGCAAAAGGATGTAAATTTGCGCCAGTGGAGATGGTTAGATTTGCTGAAGGATTATGATATCACTATTTTGTATCACCCCGGCAAGGCCAATATGGTGGCCAATACCTTGAGTCGCCGGGCAGAGAGTTTGGGGAGTTTGGCTTATTTACCAGCATCGGAGAGACCTACGGTGATGGATGTTCAGGCCTTAGCCAGCCAGTTTATGAGATTGGATCTTTGGAGCCCAATCGCGTTCTAGCTTGCAAGGTTTGTCAGTCTTCCTTATTTGATCGTATCAGGGAGCGTCAGTATGATGACCCTCATTTGCTTGTCCTCAAGGACAAGGTCCAGCATGGTGATGCCATATATATGACTTTTGGTGATGACAGTGTATTGAGGATGCAGGGTCAAATTTGTGTACCCAATGTTGATGGGCTTCGGGAGTTGATTCTTAGGGAGGCCCACAGTTCACGGTATTCCATTCATCTAGGTGCCGCGAAGATATATCAAGATTTGAGGCAGCACTATTGGTGGAGGCGGATGAAGAAGGATGTAGTTGGATTTGTAGCTCGGTGCCTCAACTGTCACCAGGTGATGTAAGAGCACCAGAGACCGGGTGGGTTGCTTCAGCAAATAGAGATTCCTGAGTGGAAGTGGGAGCGGATCACCAGGGACATTGTAGATGGGCTCCCATGGACTTTAAGAAAATTTGATGCTATTTAGGTGATTATGGACTGGCTGACCAAGTCCGCGCACTTTATTCCTATGTGTACTACCTATTCTTCGGAGTGCCTAGCGGAGATTTATATCCAGGAGATTGTTCGTCTGGATGGTATTCCATTGTCCATCATTTTAGATAGGGGTACTCAGTTCACATCGTGGTTCTGGAGGGCTGTTCAGCATGAGTTGGGTACTCAGGTGGAGTTGAGTACAACATTTTACCCTCAGACGGACGGACAGTCCGAGCGCACTATTTAGATTCTTGAGGATATGCTCCGTACATGTGTGATTGAGTTTGGAGGGTCTTGGAATCAGTTCTTTCCATTGGCGGAGTTTTCCTACAATAATTGCTATCAGTCCAGCATTCAGATGGCTCCGTATGAGGCTTTATGATGTAGGAGGTATAGATCCTTGGTGGGTTGGTTTGAGCCGGGTGAGACTAGATTATTGGGCACATAATTGATTCAGGATGCTTTGGAGGAGGTTAAGGTGATTCAAAATAGACTCCATACAGCCCAGTCCAAACAAAAAAGTTACACAGATCGGAAGCTTCGTGATGTTTCCTATATGGTTGGAGAGCGGGTTCAGCTTTGGGTTTCAATTATGAAGGGCGTTATGATATTTGGGAAGAAGGGGAAGTTGAGTCCGAGGTTTATTGGCCCTTTCGAGTTATTGAGGCGTGTTGGGGAGGTTGCTTATGAGCTTGCCTTACCTCCCAACTTGGTAGGAGTTCATCCTGTATTTCATCTTTCGATGCTCCGAAGGTATCACGGTGATCCATCGCACATGTTGGATATCAGTTCAGTCCAGTTGGACAAGGATATATCCTATGTTGAGGAGCCAGTGACAATATTGGACAGGTAGGTTAGAAAACTGAGGTCAAAGAACATTGTATCCGTGGGGGTTCAGTGGCGGGGTCAGCCGGTCGAGGAGGAGACCTGGTAGACCGAGCAGGATATGCGCAGCCGTTGCCCTCATCTTTTCACTACTTTAGGTATGTCTCTATGCTCGTTCGAGGATGAACGAATGTTTAAGTGTAGGAGGATGTGACGACCCAGCCGGTCTTCTTAAGAATTAATGCCCTGATCCCCTATTAACTGTTTTCCTCGTGTTTATTTCTGCTATTTCGATTTGCCAGGATGTTCGATTTTGAGTTTCGGAGAGTTTTGGGACACTTAGTCCCTAAATGAGAGATTAAGTGTTTGAAAGTTCACCGTAGTCGGAACAGTGTGAAGACAACCTCAGAATGGAATTCCTATGGTTCTATTAGCTCCGTTGGGTCATTTCAGGCTTAAGGGTGTGATTAGATGGTGTTTTGGATGTCTGTAGCTAATTAAGGCTTGAAATGCCGAATGGTCGAATTTTGATGTTTCCAGTTTGATAGTGAGATTTTGATCCCAGGGTCAGAATGGAATTCCAGAAGTTGGAGTAGCTCCGTAGTGTTTAATGGGACGTGTGTGCAAACTTTCAGGTCATTCGGACAAGGTTTGATAGACTTTTTGATCGAAAGCATATTTTTAGAGTTTTGGAGTTCATAGGCTTGAATCCGTGGATGATTCGTTGTTTCGATGTTGTTTTAGTTGTTTTAAGGATTGGTATAAGTTTGGATAGTGTTATTAGACTTGTTTGTGCTTTTGGTTGAGGTCCTGGGGGCCTCGAGATGATTTCAGATGGTTGTCGGAAGAATTGGAAGTGGTTTTGAAGCAGCTGAAGCTGCTAATATCTATCATAACCGCACATGCAGTTGGGTTCCGCAGGTGCGGAGCCGCAAAAGCGGCGGAGCAATCGCAAAAGTGGAATTGGGGAGGATTAGCAGGGTCCGCAGATGCGGGAGACTTACCGCAGAAGCGGTGCCGCATCTGTGAATGGGTAATTATAGGTGCGGAAGCTGGTCTTTAAGTGAAAGGTCGCAGATGCGACCATGTCCTCGCAGAAGCGGGACTACAGATGCGTTCCCAGGGCCACAGAAGTGGATTAACTGTGCAGAAACATATAAATACTTGCCTTCGCGAAATTTAGCTATTTTCACCTCTTTTCAAACGGGAAGAAGCTTGGGGAGCATTTTTCAAGAGGGATTTTCAGAGGAGTTTATTGGGGTAAGGTCTTTGGTCCCTAAACTCGTTATTGGAGTGATTTTATCATTATAAGCATGAAAAATTAAGGAAAATTAGTGGTAATTTATGGGTTAGGGATTGACTATTTAGAGACCTTTGAGTGATGATTTGGGGGACCATTTGAGGTTCGATTTGGTACTTTTGGTATGATTGAATTCGTGAGAGTGTGAGGATTCTAGATGTGGGCCTGAGGGGCATTTCGTTCATTTTACCTAATTTCACGCATTAGCTTAGAATTTCTTTGAAGAATAAGTTACTTGAAGTGTTATTTACGTTATGTAATTGAATTGAATAGATTTGGGCCATTTGGAGTCGAGTACTCATGGCAAGAGCGTGGTTTCAGATTGATTTGAGCTGGTTAGAGGTTAGTGGCTTGCTTAACCTTGTGTGGGGGACCTTCCCATTAGGATTTGGTATATTTGATAATTGAAATGCCTTGTATGTGAGGTGACGAGTGTGTACTTGAGCTAATTGTTGGAAATCCGGTTTTCTTTAAGAAATTTTGATTGTGTTCCTTTTTCCTGTCTTATACTACTTGCACTTTAAGCCTGATGTTAGCCTAGGAAAGCATGTTTAACTGACTTAATTTCTTACTTGCTTAAATTGTCTTAATTGTATTATTTGAAGCATATTAGGTTAGAATTACCTGTTTACTTGGTACGAAATTGAGCTTTAATAGTATTCCTTATGTTGTTTCTGCGTGTTTTACTTGGGGACTACGGGATGGCAGCCCAGGAGATCCCCTGCACGTATTTATGATTTAAGCTGAGGTGCGGGATACAGAGAGATCCCTAGCATGTATATTGAGGATACCAAGAGATCCTCAGGATACCAAGAGATCCCTAGCATATATTGAGAATAGCGAGAGATCCTCGGGATACCAAGATATCCCTAGCATATATTGAGGATACCGAGAGATCCTTAGGATGCCAAGAGATACCTAGCATATATATTGAGGGTACTAAGAGATCTTTGGGATACTGAGAGATCCCCGGTTATTTCATTTTGCCTGTTCAGTTATTGAGTTCCTCGTCTTCCTGTATTAAATTCTTATTGTTAGTCTTCAATTCTACTACTTGTCTTATACTGTCATACCTTATATTTTTATTTTAACTTAGTAGGGCCCTAACCTTCCTCGTCACTTCCCGACCGAGGTTAGGCTTGGCACTTACCGAGTACAGCTGTGGTGTACTCATGCCTCTTTCTGCGCATGTTTTTCATGTGCAGATCTAGGTACTTTGACTCAGTCCTATCACCCTTGAGGTGAGGCGACTGCTGCAGAGAATTTGAGGTATATCTGTCGCATCTGCAGACCAAGGAATCTCTTTCTATTCTATCTTGTAGTGATAGCCCTTCTATTTTCATCTGTTGATGTAGACATTTTGGAGTTAGAGCATTTTTATTATATTCGTAGCTTGTGATTCATGGGTTTTCGGGTTTTGGGAAAACTATATTAGTTTATGAGAGTTGGTACTATGTATGCTGAGTGGCACTTTCAAATGATGTTTATTACACTATTTATGTTTTAAATTGTTTTCTTTTCTTCCGCAAATTTGGTCTATCTTCCGCATTTTAGGCTTACCTAGTCGTAGAGACTAGGTGCCGTCACGATGGTTCACGGAGGGTGAACCGGGGTCGTGATAGTTATACACCTATGGGGTAATACGGGTAGAAACTATGCCTATTGGATTTTGTTAATATACTTGCTATGTCTACTTTACCATACTAGAAACCATGCATATATGATTTTGTTAATATACTTGCTATGTTTGCTTTACCATAGTAGTGACCATGTCTATAGGGTTTAAATGGTTCCAATAATAGAAATCATGCCTATAAGACCTAAATGGCTTTATAATTAGATATCATGCCTTAGAATGTGATTAGGTTCAGTTTCTGTTACAACGGCCATTTATATTTATTTTCACTAGAAATCATGCCTATAAGTTTCTAACATCAGCTCTTAGCAACTAGATATCATGCTTATAGGGAATACAATTAGGAATTCTGCCTATAGAATTAAAATCAATTTAGTTACACAAGTCAGTCTAATTCATGTTATTTCATTTGAAATTAGCTTAATCAATTTTTCAATTCTTTAATCGATCTTTTAAACATTGCCTTCATTCACTACTGCTAGAAAGCATGCCTACATGACCTCAAGAGTTTGTTTTGAAAATTGCTCACTATTTTTACTATATCAACGTAGTTATCATGTTTTTAGGACATCACTGTTCTGCGTTTAGGCAAGTCTATAGGGTGATTTTAAATTCTGCAACTCTGAAATTGTATTTTTGCTAATTAAAGTTGTTAAGATTTAACAGGTTTAAAATCAGTTGGCAAACTGATTAGGATCTTATTGCCAAGTTTATAAAAACAAAGTTGCATATTTCTGTGCATTGACATCCACTTAGATATCCTGTTTAAGTCTTTTCTCTAATAAAACTGATCTTGTTCATGTTTGAGACGTACTGCTTATGTGCATTACATGTGGAGGTAAATCTGGGCCTCTTAAGTGCTTCTTTTTGCATTTATTTGATAAGTCCTATGTGTTCTTGCTTGTCGCCTAGAATTTTCTCCTTTTAAAACACCTTAGGGGTCGTCTAGAACTGCTTGGATTTAGAGGTCTTAAAATACATCTAGGGACACAGGGAAGGGACGAGCAGTGCACGCATAGGACATTGTCAAGGTTACTAGAACACTTTAGGCTATGATCAAGGGGAGGGACCTGGGTAGAACGGGACATGATGACTACGCGCTAACATCACATGTAGCCCCTCATTGAGGAGTGTTTACCGGGCATTGCGTGGGGTTATATTGTAGGCTAACCAACCTAGGACCCCTCCTTTCCCAAACTCCTCTTGCTTAAAATTTTCTTTTTATGTATACAACTTGTTCAAATCCCATGTCTTATTATCTGAGTCATACAATGTCCAACATGCTTTACTTGCAATTATTTGTTTCAACTACCTATTTGTTAAAGGACTAATTTATAAGTATAAGTTCGGTCGGGACCCGCCGCTGTGGACTGAGAAGGGTGCCTAACACCTTCCCCTCAAGGTTATTTCGAGCCCTTACCCTAAATCTCTGGTAATGCAAACCAATCCAAGAGTTAACTGCTTTAGGTGCCCTAACGCACCATAATCCGTTAGGTGGCGACTCTTCAAATACCCAATTCCCAAAAGGAAATGAGTTATAAACCCCATGTAATGTTGAAACCCGTACCTTCTCTCCGCGGAGGGAAAAAAGGGGGCGCGATAGCATGGAGACTCTGCTGGGGATACCTCTAGGCTCTTACCATAACGAACTTGTCTTTTGTGAATCATTCCAAGCATGTTTTACCCCGTACCCTTTCCCTTTATTTGAATTTAACTGCTTATTTTATGCATTTATGTTTCTTTTATTCATGAAACTGACTTGTCTCTTTGTTTTCTTTTTTTCGTAACTGTATTTCAATTATTTAAATATTGTATTTATTTTTCCTACGTTACTTGACTACATGCTATTTATTGCTGCATATACCATGCTCCACATCATATTCCACTCGTGCGTTTCAAATCCTATAGAAACACTAAATGAGTGGTTGCTCTTCCTATTTATTACCCTTAAATTCGGAAAGGCTTATTTGTGGTGAAACCAGTCGATCAGCGGTGCAGTCGACGGTTCCGTGCCTTTCCCCCTCAAGTTGTCCACTTGAGGGTACCAGTCTAGACCCCCACAGTAACCTTACTCTGATTATAATTGTGCATGCATCATGGTCAAACCTAGTCAGATCGATTATGTTGTCCACATTATGATCCTTTTAGATGAGCCTTATCCAAAAGTCCACCAGGTTTTCCATGATCCCAACAGACACAACAACGTTCTGTGCATTAATTGGAGAACTAAATGCCAATATGCTAATCATAAATGTATAAATAGTCGAGTTTGGTGGAGGGAAAGGCCTAACCATTTTGTTTTGCAGAGAATGAGGCACGAGGTCCCCAGATTCGGTATGGTTAGCACACCCTCACTCTTGCTAGACTGGTGGAGGAATCTTCCATCAGATGACAAAATCAATGAATAGAAAGAGAGGGCTGCCAAATCTAGCGAAGAATTGGAATATCTGGAATACAACCTATTGGAATTGGAAGGAAAAGTGAGGAAAAGAGTCACCGACTGCTAGAATGCTGAGGGAAACGAAGGAGGACATTTGGCAAAGGCATTCTTACTGGTGAACCTACACGAACTGGAGGATTTGATCAACAAGAACATTCAACCTAAGGAAGGTCCTTCTGGGACTAAATAGGCTAGATTTACTTGCTTTCCTAAATGTAATAAGGCCAAGTGTCAGTTGTGACTTATTTTCAATTATCTTAATGTTGTTTTGGGATTCGTCTATATTTATATTATGAAATAAAGCATTTATTGGCATTTAAAGTTCTCCAAATTTATTTCTCGCTAGGCCTACCTCGGGCACAACGAGGCTCCCAAAGTAGGACACGAATTTACATTTTCTCAATATGTGTTTAAATACTACAAAAGACACGAATTTATTTGTTGCCTTTTTGTTTTTGCTTATTTTTATTATTATTCCCATCCCCTTGGGTTGGTTCACTCATACTAGTCTCTTCAGCATACCACACTAGATCTAGAGGCCCTTCACCTACACCTCCTCCAAGCAACACAAAAGGCAGAGGAAAAGCATAATGGATGACTTAAGTGGCATTCGAAAGGAGAATGTTGAGAACGGAGAAACCTCAGATGGATGTAGTACTCCAGCCCCAGATGATCTAGTCCTAAGATTGGAACAAAAGATACTGGAATTTTAAAAAGAGATTGAGCATGTTTGCAATTTGGCAAACTTGTCACTCACCCTCAATGTCCCCGACATCCACCAACAAAACACAAAGAACCCAACACCTCCTCAGAACACACAAAACCAGAATCCTCCCGCGCCAAATCAATACACAACTCCACCCCAAAATATCAATCCACTACCAATACCAACTCTGCCATAACATTACCATCAACCAATTCAGTACCCACCAACCCCACTTACCACACTCCCCAAAACACACCATAACCCATTCTCGATCCCCAAAACTCTACCAATGAAGTCCCTGGCACCCATCAAGCAACCCTATATACGTAGAAACCATACGTCACTCCATCCAACCCATCTCCTATACACAAAAATCCTATGAAAATGACCTTCTCATTAAAAACATGGCTGAAGAACTCAAGAAGTTGATAAGCCGAGTCCAAGGTGTTGAAGGCGACAAAGGAATAGAAGGGTTGAACTATGAAGACCTATGCATATAGCCAGACGTAGAACTGCCGGACGGATACAAACCTCCCAAGTTTAAGATGTTTGATGGCACAAGTGATCGCAGAATCCATCTGAGGACCTATTGCGACAAACTTGTCGGGTTTGGGAAAGATGAAAAGATCCGGATGAAGCTCTTTATGAGGAGTCTTACTGGGGATGCTTTGTCCTAGTATATCAGCCAAGATCCAAGAAATGGTCCAATTGGGTAGGTATGGCATTTGATGTCATGGACCGGTTCAGGTTCAACACAAGGGAATGCACTGGATGTTTTCTACATTCAGAATCTTAAGAAGAAACCTACTGAGACTTTCCGTGAGTACACTAATCGTTGGAGGTCAAAAGCGTCCAAGGTCAAGCCATCTTTGGAAGAAGAACAAATGAACAAATTCTTCGTCAGAGCACAGGATCCGCAACATTATGAAATATTGATAGTTATTAAAAATCATAAATTCTCTGATATCATCAAACTTGGAGAAAGAATCAAAGAAGGTATCAAGAGCGGGATGGTAACGAATTTTGAGGAACTACAAGCCACAAATAAAGCATTACAATCAGGTGGCATATCAAAGAAGAGAGATGTTGTGGCAGCAAAGGCCCAAAATTTCCATTTACATATCAAATACCTCCACCTTTTCACACACCCCATCCACATATCAAACACCTCCACCCAAATATCAAACCCCTCAACCCACAAACCAAGCACCACCGCCCACATATCAACCCTCATCTCCCTGATATTCCCAACCAGTCGTTGTCCATCACACCTATAACTCCCAACCATCCCATTTCCAATCACCTCCAACTCGCCAAAACTTTCCAAGACTAAGACCTAACTTCGATCGCAAGCTACCCAAATAATACACTGCCATTACTGAGCCCATCGACCAATTGTATGAAGGGTTAAAAGCTACGGGTTACGTCACTCGTGTTCCCGATGTGGCATTAGAAAACCCATCCCAATAGGTAAATCCTAACAAAACTCATGCATACCATTCTGGTATGAAGGGGCACACCACTCCTAAGTGTCGAACATTGAAGTATAAGATCCAGACGCTGATTGACAACAACGTCATACATGCAAAGGAAGCTACACCTAATATTCACAACAACCCCCTCCCTGATCATAGAGGTGATGTTGTACATGTGATAGAGATGAATGAAGAATTGGACCCTGAGGGGTCGATTGGGCTTATTTGAGAAGGTGATGACTTTAAAGTTATAGTCACACTTACTCCTATTGTGGTACATACTCAGTCACTAATCGAGGTTGAGGTAACCGCATCAGTTCCATCCGAGGTGGAGGTGGCTCTGCCTACAGCCACCCCCGCTCCATTTGAAGTTGAAGTGGTCACACCTTTCACTGTGACAGTATCAACCACACCTCCATTCAACTCAAAAGCAATACCCTAGGATTATGTTGCCGAGGCTCGGTGAAAAGGGAAGGCCAAGGTAGAGGAATCTGACGCCACACAAGAAATGACTAGAACTGGAAGAGTCTATACACCTGAACATTTAATAGGTTCAAGTAAGGATGCCACTACTAGGCAGACTATCATTGAGACCAGGTTGAATAACCTTTGGAGGAAAGTACAAGCAAAGGAGTATTCTGTCATTGACCATCTGAACAAAACCCCGACTCAGATATTTAACCTGTCATTGTTGCAAAATTCAGAGGCACATAAGAACGCTTTAATAAAAGTTCTGAGCGAAGCTTATGTACCCAAAAACATCACTGGTGGAGAAATGGCCAATATGTGGGGTAAGTATTGGAAAGTCATAAGATTATCTTCCACAAAAATGAGGTACCACCTGAGGGGCTGAATCACAATCGAGCATTACACATTACAGTGCAATTTGAAGACAAATTCATTGCCAGGGTCTTGGTTGATGGAGGGTCAAGCCTAAATATTTGTCCATTTGACACTCTAAAAAGGTTGGACAAAGGTTTTCATGAAATACGGGTAGGAAGCATGAACGTGAAAGCTTTTGATGGATCCTAAAGGGCCACGATCGGGGAAATCAATCTTTACTTGCATATGGGGCCAACTTGGTTCGACGTCGAGTTTCAGGTGCTTGACATACCAGCCTCATATCATCTTCTGTTAGGCTGGCCATGGATCCATGTTGCTGGAGACATAACTTCCATACTACATCAAGCCATGAAGTTTGAATGGAACCGTCAGGAGGCAATCATTCATGGAGATGGAAGTAACCCCATTTACACTAGTCAAACCATCCTGGCCATTGAACATAGAAGAAGGCTAGGAAGGGAAACCTATCATCACATTGAACGGGTCAATGCCATCGAGAAGGATAAATGGTGGAGCAGTAAAATAGAAAGCATATTGGCATGGTCTGGATATGAACTCGACAAAGGATTGGGAAAGAACCTCCAAGGTGTAACCAAACCAATACAGCTAAAAATCATAGTACCACCTTTGGGCTCGGATACCAGTACATATGGCAAGATTATAGAAATTGTTCGCCTCCATGGTGTGGACTATACGACCCTCTCAAGAAACCAGTGCCATGCTTGGAATAAGCTTTTCACCAAGCTGATACAATATGGGGGACTGCAGAAGAGGAAGCACTCGTTGGGTTGAAGAATTTCTTCTTGCACGATGAGGACATGGACTTCAGTGCCATAATTGAGGAGAAGGATGAAGAAGGCCTCACCATTCAAATCATAAAGAAGGGATCCGGTCTCAGGAATTGGACCGCTACACCATCCTGAGCCCGCTGAGTCCCTAGGTAGCTTGGCAGATTTTACTTTTATATCCATTCTAGGCATTTAAGATTTCCCGCAATTTTGTTTTAAGATTTACTTGTTTCAAAATAAATGCTCGATTCGTCCAGCCGTACTTTGTCTGGATGATTTTTAAGTTTTAATCAAATGCATTTGCTCTTTATTGTTCACTACTATCTTTATACTTTTCCTTTCTACAGAATTATTATTACTTTTCTTGAAGAACCAATGACTGTGATATGTAATGAGGCAACATAACATGAGAATAGTGATTCAGATGAAGAAGATGAGATACTCAAGGAAATTGTTAAGGAGGTTGAAAACTTTTATAATAAGCCTAAGTCCAATATGGACGAGACCGAAACAGTAAATTTGGGAGACGCCGAGACTGTCAAGGAGACTTGCATCAGCATTCACTTGTCACCAATAGACAAGGAAGAGTACATTAGCTTTCTAAAAGTGTATAAGGATATTTTTGCATAGTCGTATGATGACATGACCGGTTTGAGCATATCTATAGTGGCTCGCAAGCTGCCTACCAATCCTATGTGTCCGCTAGTAAAACAGAAACTCAGAAAGTTCAAACCAGACATGAGCCTGAAAATCAAGGAGGAAGTTACCAAGAAGATCAAATCCAAAGTTATCAGGGTGGTTGAGTACCCAACATGGGTAGCTAACATTGTGCCAGTTCCAAAGAAAGATGGGAAGGTCAGAGTATATGTTGACTATCGGGATTTAAATAGAGCAAGTCCCAAGGACGACTTCCCACTCCCAAATATACACATATTGATCGATAATTGTGCCAAGCATGAACTCCAATCCTTTGTAGATTGCTTTGCGGTCTATCACTAAATTTGGATGGATGAAGAAAATGCAGAAAAGACAGTTTTTATTACACCTTAGGGTGTATACTGTTACAAGATGATGCCATTCAGCCTGAAGAATGTTGAGGCCACTTACATGAGAGCCATGACAACTATCTTCTATGACATGATACACAAAGAAATAGAGGTTTATGTGGACAACGTCATTATCAAATCCAAGAGGGTCACAGATCACATAGCGGACTTGAAAAAGTTCTTTAACAGGCTAAGGAGGTACAACTTGAAACTAAACCCCGTAAAATGTGCATTCGGGGTTCCTGCAAGAAAATTATTGGGATTCATCGTACAATCGTCGAGGGATCGAACTGAATCCGTCCAAAGTCAAGGCTATTCAGGAGTTACCGCCACCTAAGAGCAAAAAGGATGTGATGAGCTTCCTAGGACATCTCAACTATATCAGTCGCTTCATAGCATAGTCCATAGTCATATGTGAACCCATATTCAAGATGATGAAGAAAGATGTTGAAACAAGCTGGACAGAGGATTGTCAGAAAGCTTTTGATAAGATCAAGGAGTACCTGTCCACACCACCAGTTCTGATCCCACCAGAACCAGGACGACCTTTACTACTCTATCTATCTATATTAGATGGAGCCTTTGGATGTGTTTTGGGACAACATGATGAGACGAGAAGGAAGGAGCAGCCCATATACTACATGAGTAAGAAGTTTATGCCTTACGAAGCACGGTACTCTTTGCTTGAACGCACTTGTTGTGCTTTGACCTGGACAACTCAGAAATTGAGGCCTTACTTCTGTACATACACTACACACCTCATATCAAGGATGGACCATCTAAAGTACATATTCCAGAAACCCATGCCGACTAGAAAGTTGGCTAAATGGCAGATACTATTGAGTGAGTTCGACATCATCTACGTAACTCAAATGGCAGTCAAAGGACAAGCATTGGCAGATTACCTTGCTGAAAATCTGGTGGAAGGAGCATACGAACCTTTGAAGACATATTTTCCTGATGAAGAAGTATCATTTGTCGGAGAAGATATTACCGAAGCATACAACGATTAGAGGATGTTCTTTGATGGAGCTGCAAATTTCAGAGGAGTGGGTGTTGGAGCAATTGTTGTATCAGAAACGGGTCAACATTATCTGGTATCTACTAAACTTAGATTTCCATGCACCAACAACATGGCAGAGTATGAAGCTTGCATACTAGGGCTCAAGATGGAGGTCAACATGAACATTCAGGAGTTGCTGTTAATCGATGATTCACATTTGCTTGTGCACCAGGTGCAAGGAGAGTGGGCTACCAAGAATTCCAAGATATTGCCATATCTGCACTATGTGCAGGAACTAAGAAAGAGGTTTACAAAGATAGAATTCTGACATGTGCCCAGAATTCAGAATGAGTTTGCCTATGCATTGACCACTTTGTCATCTATTATACAACATCCAGATAAGAATTATATTGATCCCATCCCGGTGAAATACATGATCAGCCAACATATTGTGCTTATGTTGAAGAAGAAACAAATGGAAAGCCTTGGTTCCATGACATCAAGGAGTACTTATTAAAGGGGAAATATCCGGAGCATGAAAATCACACTCAGAAATGCACACTCCGAAGATTTTAAAATCACTTCTTCAACAACGGAGGGAACTTGTACAGAATAACTCCTGATCTAGGTTTACTAAGATGTGTCAACGCAAAGGAAGATTCTAAGCTACTTGGGGATGTACATGCTGGGACCTGTGGCCCGCACATGAACGGTTTCATATTGGCTAAGAAGGTACTTAGGATCGGTTACTTTTGGATGACCATGGACATAGATTGCATCCAGTATATCCACAAATTCTTTCAATGCCAGGTACATGCCGATATGATAAAAGTGCCGCCAAACGAGCTCAATGCAACAAGCTTACCTTGGCCATTCGCTTCCTGCGAATGGATGTTATTGGTCCTATTGAGCCCACTACTTCAAACGGGCACAGATTTATTCTGGTAGCCATTGACTACTTCACAATATGGGTTGAGGTTGCATCTTACAAAGCTGTAACCAAGAAAGTCGTCGCAGATTTTGTCAAAGATCGTATTGTCTGCCGATTCGAGTCCCTGAGTCCATTGGTACTAATAATGCTGCCAATCTCAACAGTGATCTGATGAAAGCTATGTCTGAAACTTTCGAAATCAAGCACAATAATTCCACACCCTATAGACCACAGATGAATGGAGCCGTAGAAGCCGCCAACAAAAAAATCAATAAGATATTAAGGAAGATTTTAGAGAATCACAAACAGTGGCATGAAAATCTACCTTTTAGTTTTATTGAGATACCGCACTACGGTTCGCACATCAATCGGGCAGCTCTCTACATGCTAGTTTATGGTACCGAAGTTGTCATCCTAGCCAAAGTAGAGATTTCTTCTTTGAGAGTCATACATGAAGTTGAACTCAGCGATGTAGAATGGATAAGGAGTCACAATGAACAATTGGCCCTTATCGATGGAAAAAAGATGAAAATAGTGTGTCACAGCCAACTTTATCAGAATAGAATGTCCAAAGCTTTCAATAAAAGGGTCAAACCAAGGCAATTTGCACCAGGTCAGTTGGTGTTGAAGAAGATCTTCCCATATCAAGGTGAAGCCAAAGGAAAATTTTCCCCCAACTGGCAAGGTCCGTACATGGTTCACAAGGTGCTTACAGGAGGAGCACTCATACTTACAGAAATGGATGGAGAAATCTGGCCAATACCAATCAATTTAGATACAGACAAGAGAGATACTACGCTTAGATTATTTACATTTCCTCATCTGATGTAATTGAACTATGCTTGACCTGATTCCGGTTAAAGAGGGGATATGTAGGCAGCCTTATAGGTTCGGTCATATCATAATAAAATTTTTATTTCCCCCAAGATCAGAAACTGGGGCAAAATTTTGAGGAGGTCCTCAAAATTCCGGAGCAAGTCCAGCCAACGCCAACATGTGTCAGACGGTCCGTAATCAGTTAAGAAACTTGGGCAGAATTTTGAGAAGGATTCTCAAAATTCTGAAGAAGGTTCAGCGAGATCCATTATCCGCAAACAGTGGAAGGATCATCTACTAAATGGGGGCAGAATTTTGAGAAGAACCTTTAAAATTCTAACATAAGAGAGCTGCAATGCCTTTGAGATGTTACAGTCACTAATTCATCAAAAATTATTTGCTATATCAATACATTTATAAAAACAACTCTATTTTTATCAATAATTGCATATTTTCAAAAACTCTATTTCCATAACAGTCAGGTGTCACCGAGGGGAACTCAAAGGCTCTCAAAACGAAGCAAGGTAAAGCTAGCGGACAGAAGCACGAACCAACCTCCCCCCACAAAACTTACAATTTTTCTTTGAACGCAAGCACATTTGACGTAATGATAACACTCGCAAACATATATACACAAAGAAAATTCACCATCCATCCGGCTATCAGACACTGAATATATCTCCAGATAAGAAATACACTACTCTTATTTGCTACTCGCTCTTTGGATGGGACTAATCCTTGTCCCCCATATCAGCATGAGGCTAATCCCTGCCTACATATTTGCATGAGGCTAATCCCTGCCTCAATATTTGCATGAGGCTAATCTTTGCCTCCACATTTGCATGAGGCTAATCCCTGCCTCCATATTTGAATGAGGCTAATCCTTGCCTCCATATCTGTATGAGGCTAATCCCTGCCTCCATATTTTCATGAGGCTAATACGTGCCTCCATATCTGCATGAGGCTAATCCTTGCCTCCATATTTGCATTAGGATAATCCCTGCCTCTATATTTGCATGAGGCTAATCCTTGCCTCCATATTTGCATGAGGCTAATCCTTGCCTCCATATCTACATGAGGCTAATCCTTGCCTCCATATATGCATGAGGATAATCCTTGCCTCCATATTTGCATGAGGCTAATCCCTGCCTCCATATTTGCATGAGGCTAATCCCTGCCTCCATATTTGCATGAAGCTAATCCCTGCCTCCATATTTGCATGAGGTTAACCCTTGCCTCTATACCTGCATTAGGCTAATCCTTGCCTCTCTATTGGCATGAGGCTAATCACTGCCTCCACACTTGCATGAGGCTAATCCTTGCCTCCCCATCTGCATGGGACTAAGTAATGTCCCTCTTGCACGAATATTGTTCTATGTCTAGTACTATTTATTTACTTTTCAATTGGGCTAAGCTCTGCCCTCCATTTCACAAGACTATGCCTTGTCTTGATAACATCATGACTATTGCATATCATGGGCTAAAATATTTCCAACCAATCCAAAGGCGTTATAGTTTAAAAGGCATCATCATCATAGCCGGAAGACACTATGCCATGGCCTGAGGATCCCTCAAATTTGTATATCATTATTCAAAGTCGTCATGGTTCAAAGGCACCACTGTCATGGCTTGAGAACATCATTTCATGGCCTGCAAATCCCTCACTAAACAATTCATGGCCCAGGACATCATAGTTAACCGTCCAAAGACAACCTTCATGGTCCAAAGGGAATCTGCATCATGTTTAAATGTTTGCAAATACATGTTTGTAGCATCTTTTATCTGTAGGTAACCAGTAATCAACTGCTATCCTAGCAGGAGCGATCTCGCTCCAGTTCCATCAACTGTCCCAAACCTTAACCGCTCACCATAGCCTCTTCTGCATCTCGTGTCCGTTCTTGCAATAATTTAATTGGCATATTCCGTCGATGAATCCAGAACTACACATGGCCTGATTCCTGAAAAACCAGGGATATGTAGGCAACTCGAAGACCGGAGTCCGGCCTCTATTTTTCAAAGCATCCCGCCAGATCAAAATTGGCCATCATTTCTTTACCCGAAAACTCTTTCATCCTTCCCGGGTAAAGAGGGGTAGCTGTTGATGCCCAATTTTTTCCTATATATTTTTAATACATAAATATACTTTCAAAATATCATATATGCATATATATAAGCATGCATAAGCATTTTTATGATTTTTCTATAATTTTAAAGGCTTCACATAGATTTATTTCCTCCCTTTTTACTCATAAAATCACCAATAATTATCCTTCAAATTATTTTTGTGGTGATTTAGCTATCTAAATTCTATATTTGTGCCAAAATATTGCTTAAATATTTTTAGTACATTTTTATAATTGTATTTACATTTTTAAAAGTCCATTTGCATATAATTGCAATATTAGGCCTATTAATGTACAATTACTTTATTAATGCATAAAAGGGTCTTTTATATTTTAAAAATATTAAACAACTATTTTAAATAATTTTAGTACATGAAATTATTTTTTAGAAATCATTTATTATTTATTATAAATTATATAGTGTTGGATTGGCTATTTAAAACTTGGTCAAATTGTATTTCAATATCAGCCTCAATCCAACCCAATACCCCAGCCCAATTTCTGATCAAATTACCTGACCCAAGACCTAAATACACCTACCGACCCAAGACCTCATCAGATCATGGTTGTTGATATAAAAGATCAATGGCCCTCGTTAAAACTTACCTTTTTAATTCCAAACGACCCCCAACCCTAATCATTTCTATGCACTCGTCGCCCTAAAATCCTCTATGCACCCGACCTCCCATCTTCGATCATCTCTGGTGACCTCTTATCATTTCTTATGCCTCCCATGGCTTCTCTCATGCCATTCTTGCCTTCTCTAAGGTCCTCAAGGGCCCAAGGCCATGCCGACTTGCATTTAGGGTTTATCTCCTGCATGTTTCTGGTTACTCCATTGTGATTCCAAGCAAAATCATTCTATATTTTCTACGATCCTAGGGTTTCCAGACAGGTTTCTTCATCTCTATATGAGTTTCTTTCGAAACCCTAATTTTTTTCTACACCTCCTAGATCTGTACAAATCTAGGACGATTTGAGTTGTTTCTTAAATGTTTTACACCATCCTTGAGGTTCTTTACAAAAATCATGTGATTTCAAGTATTTTTTGTCTTCTTCTAAAACCAGGGTTTTCGGAACCTCTTTTTAAAATCTTGTCTAATTGATTCTTTGTGTTTAAACTTCTATTTCTTACATATTTTGACTGATTCTATGAGTTTACTACATCTTAACTCGTCTATGCTGAAAGTCCTAATTTTTTTAGGGTTCTTCGTTTGTTTCTATGTATTAGCATGACTGACTGGTTCTCGTTTTGAGTTTCTGTGATTTCCCATGACTATCTTGCCTTGATATGTTTCTTCTGAGTTTCTTAGCTTAAACTTACACTAATTATATGTGCTTGTGTTCATATTGACTATTCAAGACTTGTCTCTTTCTCATTGAATCAGTATTGTTTAACCTTCATGTTTGCTAGAGTTGTATGTCGACTCTTGACTATCCATGTCTTACTTTATTTATATTCTAAACGCTAACTCTTTTCATGACCTTCTCTTTGATTGATTCTGAATTCCCTACTTCTTGGTTTAATTTGAAAACTGTCCTTTAAACCTTTGATTCTTACCTTCCTACCCAATATGATTGATTTGCTTGCCTAAACTAACTTTCCCTTACCTTGTCTGCATCGTCACTTGATTCTTACCAACTATCTCTTTAATTAGATTTTTTTGAACCTAGACCTAATTGTTTACTCTGTGCCTACTATGTTTGAATTATTTCCTTGTCTGTTATGCTCCAGTTACACATTGATTTCTTTCCTTATTTTCCACCTATTCTTACCTCTTGAACTGATTCCCTTAATTAAGGGAGTACTTATATTGATTCCGCTCTAATTGGTTCTGAGTTCCATAATTAATATACCATTGTGATTCTTACCTTATTTTACCTAGTTTTGAACTACTATATATATGCTCTCTCATTAACAGTCAACATACACGAACAAATTAGTTCAAACTCTCTCACTCTCAAATCTTTTATGCTCTCACTCTTTGGTTACTTGCTATTATTCTGAGTTAGCCGGTTGAAAGCCAAGACTAATTATTGTGCTCTTCTATTCTTCATTTTATGTTTACTATCTCTTCACTGGTATGTTCTAATCTCAATTCAAGTCCCAAAATCAATATATTTCTTCTACTGCTTCAGTTTATCTTGTTTCTAATTTGTTTTTATCTATGGTTATGTTGTTCAACATGTAATTGACATGTTTACATTACTGCTTCATCTAGCATGCTAGTCTAACCCTCTTAGGGAATTTTAGAACATGTTCTACTCACCCGGTAGTCTGTCTCAACCCTGTTTTGAATGCTTGTTTACTTGTTATCCAGTGTTGATCTGCATTTACTTTGCAAACTGATCTGTCACTTTAAATGTCTGATTCTATGATGTTCTGAAATTCAAACTGTGTTGGTACACTAGCTATCCCCTAATCCCATAAACCCCCACTAGAACTGTTATTCTCTTGTATACTATGTGCTCTATGGGTCACCAATTCCCGTCACCCCTATGTGAAGGACTGTTGTTTGAGTGCTGCTGAATTTGTCTTGACTATATGTTTGATCTGCTATTTATTTTATTACAAAACTTTTGTTAAAACTGTTTTACTGAAAAACTCTTCTATTTAACTAATGAGTCTTTTCAAATACAGCTTTCCTATTAAAACCTTTTCAAAACAATGTCAAGCACTCTCACTCCACTCTTAGGTCCTTAAGTCCTGCCCTCCCTTGGAATCCTTTTGAGAACCCTCTGAACTCTGACACACTCAGGTTGGCCCTTCCACACTGCACTTACTCAATTTGGTTACAAAGTCTATGTGTGAGCACTGCCCGGGATCCTTGAGATCCTTAGGGAACCCTAACGCACCTAGACAATGATATTGTCTATGGAATTTGGCATTTGAAGCTATTGAAGGCTTCAGAAAATCATTTGGGCCTACTTCAAGCTCCTTATAATGTAACTTCTTCTTTTATTTTTGTTATTTGTTGTAACAGAAACTAAACCTGATCACATTCTAAGGCATGATATCTAATTATAAAGCCATTTAGGTCCTATAGACATGATTTTTATTATTGGAACCATTTAAACCCTATACACATGGTCACTAGTAAGGTAAAGGAAACATAGCAAGTATATTAACAAAATCCTATAGGCATGGTTTCTAGTATGGTAAAACAAATATAGCAAGTATATTAACAAAATCCTATAGGCATACATTCTACCCATATTACCCCATATGTGTATAACTATCTATCCCTTTTCACTAATTACCCCAATATTCGTTTACAAATAGTTATTACAGACCAACTGAATAAATTAAATAAATATTTATATTTGTTTCCACTAGAAATCATGCCTATAAGTTTCTAACATCAGCTCTTATAAACTAGTGATCATGCTTATAGGGAATAAAATAAGGAATTCTGCCTATAGAATTAAAATCAATTTAGTTACACAAGTCAGTCTAATTCGTGTTATTTTAATTAAAATTAGCTTAATCAACTGTCCGCTTCTTTAATCGTTCTTTTAAACATTGCCTTCATTCACTACTGCTAGAAAGCATGCCTATAGGACCTCAAGAGTCTGTTTTGAAAATTGCTCACTATTTTTACTATATCAATGTAGTTATCATGTTTTTAGGACATCATTATTCTGCGTTTAGGCAAGCCTATAGGCGATATTAAATTTTGCAACTCTGAAATTGTATTTTTGCTACTTAAAGTTGTTCAGATTTAATAGGTTTAAAATTAGTAGGCAAACTGATTAGGACCTTACTGTCAAGTTTATAAAAATAAAGTTGCATATTTTTATGCATTGACATCCACTTAGATATCCTGTTTAATTCGTTTCTCTAATAAAACTGATCTTGTTCGTGTTTGAGACGTGCTACTTATGTTCATTACTTGTGGAGGTAAACTTGGGCCTCTTAAGTGCTTTTTTCTGTACTTATCTGTCAAGTCCTATGTGTTCTTGCCTGTTACCTAGAATTTTCTTCTTTTAAAATACCTTAGTGGTCGTCTAGAACTGCCCGAATTTAGAGGTCCTAAAATATCTCCAGGGCCACAGGGAAGGGACGGGTAGTGCACGCATAGGACATTGTCAAGGTTACTAGAATGCTTTAGGTTATGACCAAGGGGAGGGACCTGGGTAGAACGGGATATGATGACTACGTGCTAACATCACATGTATCCCCTTATTGAGGAGTGTTTACCGAGCATTGCGTGGGGTGATCCTATAGGCTAACCAACCTAGGACCCCTCCTTTCCCAAACTCCTTTTGCTTAAAATTTTTGTTTTATGTATACAACTTGTTCAAATCCCTTGTCTTATTATCTGAGTCATACAATGTCCAACATGCTTTATTTGCAATTATTTGTTTCAACTACTTATTTGTTAAAGGACTAATTCATCAGTATAAGTTCGGCCGGGACCCACCATACCGAGAGAATAATCCGTTAGGTGGAGACTCTTCAAATACCCTATTCCCAAAAGGAAATGAGTTATCACCCCTATGTAATGTCGAAACCCGGACCTTCTCTCCGCTGAGGGAAAAAGGGGGCGCAACAGTATATACTTATGTTATTTACTTTGAAATTTAAAAATATTATCTCTAACTGTGGTTCTAGGAAAACCTTGAAAAATACAGTTATACAAGTCTTTTATATAATACACAAAAGTGGGATGAGAAGGAAAAGTAAAAGGTCAGCCACAAATAGCAATCCTTTACACTATATTTTTATGATCTCTGTATTTGTTATAGGGATGTTGTAAATCGCTAGTAGTACGATTAAACTATGGTTGGACATAATTAGAACCACTTCCAAATACCTGAGGATCAGAGGGAGGTGTACCATCCAAAGATGAATGTTTAAAATCGGAAGCAATTTGTGTAGCACAAGGTTTGCAACCAAGTGTGTTGGTCCGGCGGAATTAGTAGGAGTACCAGAAATGTAGGATTTGATATCATGCTCGGTCTCCCATGTCACCTCCTCGACCGGTTTACCTTTCCATTGGACCTTTACCGATGCAATGTTCTTCGTTTTCAACTTTCGGACATGTATGTCCAAAATAGCCACTAGCTTCTCAACATAAGTCAAATCCTTGTCCTATTGCACCAAGCTGAAATCTGACACATCTGACGTACTTTTGGAGCATGAAAACATGAAACACCAGGTGAAATCCTGATAAGTTGGTGGCAAAGTAAGTATGTAGGCCACCTCCGCAACTCTCTCTAGAACCTCAAAAGGACCAATATATCAAGGGCTCAACATGCCCTTCTCCCCGAAGCTCATAGCATCCTTCATGGGTGAAACTCTGAGTAGAAACCTCTCGCCCACCATGAATGCCACATCAAGAGTCCTTTTATCAGCATAACGTTTTGCCTGGACTGCACTGTACGAAGATTCTCTTGAATCAACTTCACTTTCTCCAACGAATTGTAAACCAAATCAGTGCACAACAACCTAGCCCCCCTAGGCTCAAACTAACCAATCATAGATTGACATAGCCTCTTATATAAGGCCTCAAATGGAGCCATTGGAATGTTTGACTGGTATCTATTGTTGTAGGAAAACTCTACTAGTGGTAGATGTAGACACCTGATTTTTGACTCTCCCCTAGAATTTTCACATTTTTTAGCATAAATATGTAATTTAGGTCTAATATAGCTATTTTTGACTATTTTACTTTATTTCGTTGCAAAAAGAAAAATTACAAAAAATATATATATAAATTTTTAGTTTATGTATTTCTCATAGACTTGAAAAAATACAAAAAATAGTACCTTATTTTGTACTTTACATAATTTCGAAAATTACAAAAAAATAGTTTTATTAATATTTCGTAGCTATTTTACTCGTGAAAATATTAAAAAAGATATAGTTTTGTTAAATATTAGTCTTATTTTGGTAGCTATTTTGCTTACATAGGATTAATTAAGCAACGTCGTGTTCTTATTCTCGGATCCGGGCAAAAGAATAATATTCGGGTTCGAACTACCCGGTTTTAGGCCTAATTTTCGGACCTAGCCCATAATAATCCGAGTCCACGACACACTGGGAACCCCACCACGCGTGGGGGACACAAACCTTGAACCCCACCAGGCGTGGGGCTCATTTTTCTTGGCATGGGGTATCAAATACACGGACAAAAGGATTTTGGAAAGGGGGACTTTTTTTGAAAATTTTTTGGGAGGGGAACGAGCACTGTTGATCTTCTTCAAGGAGAAGAACCAACAGAAAACCCTAACAGACCTCAAAACCAGCGGCGACACCCACTCCTTCACGTCCGTCGACCACAGTTCGCCATCGTCTTACTCAGCGTCATCAACCAAACAACCCCGTCTCCTCCCAACTCCGTCACCATCTTGTCCAAACGCCACCACCCAAACACCACGTCCAAACACCTATCCAAACCACCAGTCCCACTCCCTCACATCCCAAAGCGCCATAACCATCGTCGTCACTGCCCCCTCGACCTTACTGTCATCACCACCAAACAGCCCCCTCACGGAAACCAGTCGCAACCCCCTTCCAGCAACGCCTCAGCTCCAGCTCCGCCAAACAGTCCGTCGTCACTGCCCATACGACCACTCCTCGATCCTCCATTAAATCCGTCGAGCAGCAGCTATTGCTGCTGCGTCGCCGCCGCCCTTCGACTGCTGCTTCCCAGAAAAACCAGTAGCGTCGTCCTCTCCTTTTGAGCAGCAGCTGTGGCTGCGTTGCTGCGTCGCATCGCCAATGACCACCTAAACCAACCTCTCTTCTTCCCCAGACATCCATAAACGACCACCAGTGCAGCCATGAAACCGCTCTTGAGGTTGCCATTTGTCTTATGAGTTCCTTTGAAGTTGTTGCCGTCCAGTTTTTGGCGTGTTCGAGATGTTGAAACTCGACTTTGCTTTTAAACGTGAGTATTCATGTTATTTTTGTTGTCTCGGTGTGTTCTTTGCTTCCATGTCTTGTCTCGGTAAATTTGAGTAGTAGTAATATATTTTCCATATTTTAAAGTTTATCTCGTCATGTTAGTTTATCACTGATTGTTAATGTGATGTTCTGTTGTTAATTTTATATTTTTGTTTATCACTAATTGTCAGATGTTTGCCATTTATTGTTAGATTATTAGCTTATATTTCATTAAACTAGATTAAGAGGAAAAAGAATGATAGTTTATAAATAGCGTCAAATTAGTGATTTGTGGCAATATTGTTGTTTGTATGTAATTAGATTAAAGTAACCGGGGGTGTATCTCATGTGACCCGGCTCCAATTTGGAACATAGTTAAATAGAACTTGTCGTGAACCACTAGTGCGTTACGTATAGCATGGCTTGCAATATATTTTAATAACTTTGAATTAACTATTTAAATAGATAAAGTAAAAATGTAGTAACTTTAAGTTTACCCTTTTTTTTAAAAAAAGAAAATATAAAAAATAATAATAATAATAATAAAAATGAGACGAGCCTCGCCAAATGAAAACGCACAGATTGCGGGGCCCTCACAAAATATATGTATTAAACACTTAGATTCCGGGACGGGCCGATTAGCAAATTTCACGGCCCTACTCAAAATAATAATGCGCTAGTTGCTTTAGGCGCGCCTTTAATAATTTAATTTTCTTAAACTCGGGAGGAGATGAGCCTCGTCGAATAAAAATACGAATTGCGGGGCCCTCAGTAAATACTTGTTTTAAATTACTCAGAATTCAAGAGGGCCGTTTAGCGAATTTCACGGCCTTCCCAGAATAATAACGCGATAGTCTCTTTAGGCGCGTGTTTAATAATTTACTTTCTTAAACATGGGTGTGCATTTCATGCGACCCAAATCCAAATCCTAAAACATCAAATAAAATGTGTTCCGGATTATGGGTGCATTTCATGTGACGCAGTCCAAAGACATGTTTTAAGTGATGTTCACAGTCTTTTAAAATAATAATAATAAAGTGGTAAAAAGTTAAAATTGGCACAACGGTTCATAATTGTATTAAAATCAGATAAATAAGCCGAATATAACAGTTGAGCGACCGTGCTAGAACCACGGAACTCGGGAATGCCAAACACCTTCTCCCGGGTTAACAGAATTCCTTATCCGGATTTCTGGTATGCAAACTGTAATATGGAGTCATTCTTTTCCTCAATTCAAGATTAAAATTGGTGACTTGGGACACCCTAAATCTCCCAAGTGGCGACTCTGAAACAAACAAACCCATCCCGTTTCGATTGTCCTTTAATTGGAAAAAACTCCCTTGTACCCCCTCGGGTGCGGAAAAAGGAGGTGTGACAGCTCTGGCGACTCTGCTGGGGATACTAGACCCAGAACCACTGGTTCAGGGTTAGAAATTCGAGCTTAGATAAATTGTTATATTTGGTTTTATCTGATTTTGTTACATGATCTGTGCTTAATGTGCTAATTGGTTGCCTTTTACCGCTTTGATATTACGTGAACTGTATATAAACTGTGCCGAAACCCCTATCCTTTCTGAGTCTTCTAAACCATGAAGAAGGGTGTACTTCGTACGACTTCTTTTCTGTATAGTGTCAAATCCCAATTTAGAACGAGGTTCGGACAAGTTGCTAAGCCGGTGAAGCTTCTGTATTCCCGGTACGCTGCCCCCCCCCCCCCTCGGCTCGAGCTGTCCGCTCGGGTAAACTAGGTCTAGAACAAACACCCAGGTTCTGAACTTAGTATAACAAAGTCACATGCCGGATCCCTAGTAGGAACGTTTATTTGCATCATGTGCATTTGACTTAGGGGACTCAACACAGGGGTTGGGTCCGTCTAGGACAAGCAACCTGAAAATAATAGACCATCTTTTGGCATCCTATGTGCTACATGTTGTACTTATTCAAGGGTGAATTGTTATGTTGATCACGTTTAATAAGAAGGCCGCACGTTTTTCCAGCATGGTCTTATTTTAATCAAAAGCATGGGGATCATTTGTGGAATTCAAGAGGCCTTGGTATTCCATATGTCCCCCACGCTTTACATTTTGGGAAAAACACATGGGGAACATTTGTGGAATCCAAGAAGTCTTGGAATTCCCTATGTCCCCCATGCTTCATTTTTGGGAAAAGCACATGGGGAACATTTGCGGAATCCAAGAAGTCTTGGAATTCCCTATGTCCCCCATGCCACATTTTTGAAAAAATACAATAAATATAAAAAATAAAAATATATAAAAAAAAAAGAGCATGAAAATTCAAAAGATTTTGTATGTTGTCATCATTTTCCATAAATTAGAAAATCGTGAAAAGAGGAGAAAATAACAGTGTAGAGATATAACTACTTATTTTAGAAAAAAACCAATGTCCAAGTAGTGTAGAACTCTACCAAAATTTTGAAAAAAAAAGAAAAGAAAAGAAGGAATGTTTTATGTTTTTTGTTAATCTATTTGTTTGTTATGAATGAAAAATAATAGTCTATTTGATTGTTGTGAAAAAATAAAATATATATATATATATATAGAAAATGGAAAAAGGTCTTCTCAAAAATAGTTTATTGGCCCGAACTACGCAGGTTTGATTCTCACCGGATGTGAGATACGTAGGCAACCCTCATCGGGTCCAACCCCCCCTTTTTTTCTAAATAGCCAAAAACAAATAAAAATAAAAACATGTAAAATTTTAATTTTGCCATAAAGAAGTCGGGTGACGCTGTTTTATCAAGACATAGCCGAATGTTCCCGAAAGGGACACCGGAAGGCTGACTTTGCATAAACAGCCGTCTTTGGGTCATTTTTTAAGATTTGGTCCAGTTGACCCACACAACCTTAAAAATCTTCGTCCCCGAGACGTTGAAAGGTCGTGTTTGCAGTATTGAGTTTTCTAATTTGAAAAACGATAAAAGAGTCGTGAATAGGTCAGGTGATGCTGTTTTGACATAAACAGCCGAATGTTCCCGAAAGGGACGCCGGAAGGCTGACTTTGCATAAACAGCCACCTTTTGGGTCATGTTTAGGATTTTTTGTCCAGTTGACCCACACAGCCTTAAAAATCTTCATCCCCGAGGCGCTGAAGGGCCGTGTTTGCAACACCAAGTTTTTATTATAATTTGAAAAGAAAAAAAAAACAAAGAGTCTGCGGTCAGGTGAATACCGTTTGAATTTTATCATAATAAGCCGAGCCAGCTCCGGCCGCGTCTTAAACCGTTCTTGCCGAAATAGCCTTAGAGTATCTTTCATGTTGTCGAAAGGTTATTTTCGTAAAAGAATGGACAAGTTGGTAAAGTGTCATAAAATAATCCTCTCCGGCCTCAAAATTCATGTGAGAATTGGAAGGGGCCACATTTGCAAAAATAGTCGTTTGGTTGCATTTGACAAACGGGGAAAGGAAGCTGGCCGTTTGTTTTTAAGTTTGTAAATCTTTTGATTAGAATATGCGGGTTGTTTGATTTTCGAGTTTGTAGGTCATCTTCAAACCTTTGAAACCCAGTTTGTTCTAATATGAAAATTGAAAAAATGTTTATTATTGTTTATCTTTTATTGGCCCGAACTACGCAAGGTCTGATTCATGCGGGGTCATGATACGTAGGCAGGGTCATGATACGTAGGCAATCTCCATAAGATTCGACCACAACAAAATGAAAAAAAGGAAACGAAAAAAGGAAAAAATGAATGAAAAATCGAAAAAAAAAGAAAAAAAGAAAAAAAAGAAGATGTTGTCAATAATGAGGACCGACTGAGTCCATTCTAACCTGTTTTGTTTTGAATCACAAAGAAAGAAGGTGGTTGGTTTGTGGTAAGCCGGAAATACAAAATCCAAAAGCACGCTTTGCGGGGATCAGACGTGATGACAGAAGCATTTGAGTCCTATTGGGAACTTGTTGACTAAGGGTAATGATATTGAAGTTGGCAATGCTCTGGCAATACTAATGCAAAGCTCAGTGGCTAAGATGCCAGTTTCGCTAAAGTGGGAGGACGCTCCGTTCCTTGGTTAACAAGAAAGAAGCATCTGGTGGCTTATTTTGTTGTCATTTCTATTGTCCGGATTATTAAGGGTGTAATTTGGATTTTGTCCTGTGTCAAACCTTTTTATCTTTTCATTTTGTCATAGCAGTTTGTTTAAATTTTGTCCAGTTTGTTTTAGGATTTTATTCTGGTTTGTTTTGTTTGTTTTGTTATTCAAACCATTCCACCGGTAGTCTAAAGCAAATCCGGTCTTTTATTATTTCCAGTCATCTCTTTGTTTAGTCCTTTTGTCATTTTATTCAACGCCGATTCTAGTGAGATGACATGCGCACACAGTTTGTGCCTAGTCTTTAAAGTTAATCATAAAACCCCGGAAAGGCGATCAGACCATTTAAAGAAAATAAGGACGGTTTGAGATTATTCAGAGCTCGAGTCATGTGGAACTGGGGCAAGTTAAGCACAAAGAAAACCGTTAAAAGCAAGATTCGCCAAATTGGCATGAGGGTCGTTCATGATAATGAGAGTGTCGCCCAACGGTGCTTTAGAAAGGACCAATGAAAAAGCAAATGTTGAATATAATTATCAAGTCCAGCACCATCGGAAGAGGCTACAAATCGTTGTTTAAATTGTGTTGTTTGCATTTGGCATGTTTTGAAGACTGGAATGACGAAGGTATTTTGTGCTGCTACCTAAACACTTTATCCTTCGTTAACCCCTTTTGAGCCTTATTTATTTTTCCTTTCATACCCCTCGTTCGGAATCAGTAGCAACGAAAAAAAGGAAGAAAAGAAAACAACAAAAAGAAAAAAAGAAGAAGAAAAAAAAAAGAAAAGAAAAGAGAAATGATAACAAAAAAATAAAAGAAAGTCAAATGAAAAAAAAGGAATTGGGAACTACATTTGACCTGATTCCTCAAAGAGGATACGTAGGCGCTTCACGGCTCGGTCATAGTTTTGAAAAATGAAAAAAAAATCAATCTATTAAGATATCCCCAAGCAAGAAACTGGGGCAGAGGTTGCGTTCGTTGTAAATAAATCTAATTCCGAAGGTTGTAACTAATAACCCAAAATTAATGCATTTTTTGAGCCTTTAATACCCTTATTTTTCTAGCCCTATCCAAAAACCCACATTACGGTCCAAAGAAAGACCTTTTGATCAGTCTTCAAAAGATGCCAAGTCAGACAAACGAAGAGTCTTACCGACGAACATAATATTCTGTTCCACAGCAGAAAGGACTCTAATCTCCAACAGAAAGAGTCATACCGGCAACACTCCAAATCCCCAGCTAGAAAGAGATATAAAACGAGAGAGTCTTATTGGTGAAAACCTTCACATGCACCATAAGGCGATGAAAGCTGAGAGACAAACCAAAATGAGAGAGGCTTGATAGTGAAAACCCTTCGGGCACTACAAGTCGAATAAGATTAAGAATCAGATGGGGAATTGCCAAATGAAGATCTTGAAAGATGATTGACGGCAGAGGATAGGCCACATGTGCATGTCATGACCAATAGAGTCGGTATCTACTTTTGATAGATTTTTATTTATAGTTTCTTTTGTTAAAGAGTCATCTTTTCCTTTGTCTTTTATTTTGTTTCTTTTTATCTTTTTCCTTTCATAGAAAAATTCCCTAGTAGAGTGTGTTTGGTCTGAACCAGTGGGAAATGACTTCAAAATAGGCCATCAACTAGTACACCCAAGTGGTATAAGGAACAGGCGCAAAACCCGTGTCAAGAAGGGTATCCCCATCAAGATGAGATTGATAAAAGGGATGGGCCAGTGTCAGCAAATAATATCATCCCCAACAAGTTGTGGAGCACAGAGCAAGGAAATGGCATTGAAGCCAAAATGCATGCCGCAAGGGATATTATCAAACTGGGGCAGAAAATTTTCCTTTCATTTAGAAAATTTTCTGGAAGTCAGGTACCCATTTGGGGAAAAGTAAAGATAACACCAGTCTCAAGGGAAGTGGTCTTTAAACCAGTGTGCCCCCAACATAATAAGTTTCAATGGAGGAAGTTGTTCCCCAGCAAAGGAATCAGAATCCCCCAGCAGTGTTATCCACGACAGCGTTATCCCCAGTTGATAACATTTTACCCCCAACAGGTAAGTAAATAATTCCCCAACAGTGTTATCCCTAGCAGTTTCGAGGAGTCCAACACAAGTTTGGTAAAAATCGGTATCCTCAGCGGTCCCTTTCGGGGAAAGGAAAAACGAGTCTCAAGGGAGTTAGTCTTCAAATGAAGAAGCTAATAATAATAATAATAATAATAATAAAAAGAAAAAAAAAGAAAAAAAAGAAAAAAGAAAAAAGGGGAAGCAGTTTGCACAGGAATGAAACATCCTACTCAACAGAGTTATCTTCATCAGTGTCATCCCTAGCGGATCATCAAGATGTAAAAGCATCTTCGACAGATTTTCGACCAAGTTTCAAGAGGGTCATAATGGGGAAAGAAGAAAGGGAAAATTCATCCCCAGCAAATAATCCCCAGCAAGTTTTCAAGGTAAGACATTTTCAAGTCTTAAGGATATTTTGGGTTCATCCGCCCTCGAATAGGATATTTTGGGTTCATCCGCCCTCGAATAGGATATTTTGGGTTCATCCGCCCTCCAATAGGATATTTTGGGTTCATCCGCCCTCCAATAGGATATGTCGGGTTCATCCGCCCTCCAATAGGATATGTCGGGTTCATCCGCCCTCGAATAGGATATGTCGGGTTCATCCGCCCTCGAATAGGATATGTCGGGTTCATCCGCCCTCGAATAGGATATGTCGGGTTCATCCGCCCTCGAATAGGATATGTCGGGTTCATCCGCCCTCGAATAGGATATGTCGGGTTCATCCGCCCTCGAATAGGATATGTCGGGTTCATCCGCCCTCGAATAGGATATGTCGGGTTCATCCGCCCTCGAACAGGATATGTCGGGTTCATCCGCCCTCGAATAGGATATGTCGGGTTCATCCTCCCTCGAACAGGATATGTCGGGTTCATCCGCCCTCAAATAGGATATGTTGGGTTCATCCGCCTCAAATAGGATACGTTGGGTTCATCCGCCCTCAAATAAGATTTTATTTTAAAAGTTGTTGTTGAAACCAGGCGCCCACCTGAATAACGAGAGAAATACATTCCAGTCTTTAAATTTCATAACAGGCGCCCACCTGAATAACGAGAGGAATACTTTTATGTCTTAGTTTAGACAGGCGCCCACCTGAATAACGAGAGGAATACTTTTTTTCTGTGCATTTCATATTTTAGGCGCCCGCCTGTATAACAAGGGAATACATTTCGTGTCTTTACCATTAGGCGCCCCCCTGTATAACAAGGGAATACATTTTGTGTCTTTACCATTAGGCGCCCACCTGTATAACAAGGGAATACATTCCACGCCTTTACCAATAGGAGACGCACTTCCTAAGTCTAGTTTTGCCAATATGAGACGCACTTCCTAAGTTTTACCCATAGGAGATGCATTTCCTAAGTTTATTTTACCCATAGGAGACACACTTCCTAAGTTTATTTTACCCCAGAGGAGATGCACTTCCTAAGTTAAAGATTTCACGCATAGGATACGCACTTCCTAAATTAAAGATTTCATTAATAGGAGATGCATTTCCTCCTAAGTTTAGTTTTACCCATAGGAGACGCATTTCCTCCTAAGTTTACTTTTACCCATAGGAATACTCTTCAGGGAATACATTCATGTTCTAGGTCGCCCACCAGTAAAATGCGGGAATACTTTCTGTTCTAGGTCGCCCACCAGTAAAATGCGGGAATACATTCATGTTCTAGGTCGCCCACCAGTAAAATGCGGGAATACATTCTGTTCTAGGTCGCCCACCAGTAAAATGCGGGAATACTTTCTGTTCTAGGTCGCCCACCAGTAAAATGCGGGAATACATTCATGTTCTAGGTCGCCCACCAGTAAAATGTGGGAATACATTCTGTTCTAGGTCGCCCACCAGTAAAATGCGGGAATACTTTCTGTTCTAGGTCGCCCACCAGTAAAATGTGGGAATACTTTCTATTCTAGGTCGCCCACAAGTAAAATGCGGGAATACTTTCTGTTCTAGGTCGCCCACCAGTAAAATGCGGGAATACTTTCTGTTCTAGGTCGCCCACCAGTAAAATACGGGAATACATTTATGTTCTAGGTCGCCCACCAGTAAAATGCGGGAATACATTCATGTTCTAGGTCGCCCACCAGTAAAATGCGGGAATACATTCTGTTCTAGGTCGCCCACCAGTAAAATGCGGGAATACTTTCTGTTCTAGGTCGCCCACCAGTAAAATGTGGGAATACATTCTGTTCTAGGTCGCCCACTAGCAAAATGCGGGAATACTTTCTGTTCTAGGTCGCCTACCAATAAAATGCGGGAATACATTCTGTTCTACGTCGCCCACCAGTATAATGCGGGAACACATTTCTGTCTTTTATGTCATATTCTAGGTCACCCACCAGTATAATGCGGGCATACATATCATATTTTTGCATTCAGGCGCCCACCTGTATAACAAGAGGAATACTTTTTAGTCTTATACTGCAGATTTTGGAAATCAGTAACCCCACCGGAAGGTAGAAGGTTACAACAGGATTCCCCAGCAGGGAACAATAAAAATCTCCAACACCGGGAAGCAGAAGGCTACAACAAAAATCCCCAGCATTCAACCAAGTTATAAATAGCAGAAGCTCGCCTCAAGAATGCAAGTCAACAGTCTGAGATGGTCAACAAAAGCTGGACACACAAAAAAAACAAGAAAAAAAAATGATGAATCCAAAGTACGGAAGTGGAGAACAGATGTGGTCTGCTCAAGAACTAGCACATACAACTAGCAAGTTTCAAGGTTCAAATCCGAAGTCTGTATGAAACACCATTCAAGACTCAAGACCAAGTTTCAGAAGACTTAAAGATAGGAATCCTTGTAACTAGCAGCTGATAGGCTTAGTTAGTCTTTTTCAGTGTTCATTTTTGTTGTAATGACATGACCACGGACCGGAACCTCAACGGAACGGCACCTCGATCGGCTCTTCACCTCGGTACCACCTACCATCTCTCATTTCTGAACTACACGTGGCCTGATTCCTGTATAACCAAGGATATGTAGGCAACTCAGATACCAGGGCTCGGTCACATTCCCTTCCTTTCCTTAGTGTAGTCCGTCCAAGTAATGGTTGGGTCAAAAACATGTCTAGTCGTTCTTTGTCGGAAAACTCTTCGTGTTTCCAGTCAAAGAGGGGCATGCTGTAGACACCTGATTTTTGACCCTCCCCGAGAATTTTCACATTTTTTTAGCATAAATATGTAATTTAGGTCTAATATAGCTATTTTTGACTATTTTACTTTATTTCGTTGCAAAAAGAAAAATTACAAAAAATATATATATAAATTTTTAGTTTATGTATTTCTCATAGACTTGAAAAAATACAAAAAATAGTACCTTATTATGTACTTTACATAATTTCGAAAATTACAAAAAAATAGTTTTATTAATATTTCGTAGCTATTTTAATCTTGAAAATATTAAAAAAGATATAGTTTTATTAAATATTAGTCTTATTTTGGTAGCTATTTTGCTTATATAGGACTAGTTAAGCAACGTCGTGTTCTTATTCTCAGATCCGGGCAAAAGAATAATATTCGGGTTCGAACTACCCGGTTTTAGGCCTAATTTTCGGACCTAGCCCATAATAATCCGAGTCCACGACACACGGGGAACCCCACCACGCGTGGGGGACACAAACCTTGAACCCCACCACGCGTGGGGCTCATTTTTCTTGGCATGGGGTATCAAATACACGGACAAAAGGATTTTGGAAAGGGGGACTTTTTTTGAAAATATTTTGGGAGGGGAACGAGCACTGTTGATCTTCTTCAAGGAGAAGAACCAACAGAAAACCCTAACAGACCTCAAAACCAGCGGCGACACCCACTCCTTCACGTCCGTCGACCACAGTTTTCCATCGTCTTCCTCAGCTTCGTCAACCAAACAACCCCGTCTCCTCCCAACTCCGTCACCATCTTGTCCAAACGCCACCACCCAAACAACACGTCCAAACACCTATCCAAACCACCAGTACCACTCCCTCACGTCCCAAAGCGCCATAACCATCGTCGTCACTGCCCCCTCGACCTTACTGTCATCACCACCAAACAGCCCCCTCACGAAAACCAGTCGCAACCCCCTTCCAGCAACGCCTCAGCTCCAGCTCCGCCAAACAGTCCGTTGTCACTGCCCATACGACCACTCCTCGATCCTCCATTAAATCCGTCGAGCAGCAGCTGTTGCTGCTGTGTCGTCGCCGCCCTTCTACTGCTGCTGCCCGGAAAAACTAGTAGCGTCGTCCTCTCCTTTTGAGCAGCAGCTGTGGCTGCGTTGCTGCGTCGCATCGCCAATGACCACCTAAACCAACCTCTCTTCTTCCCCAGACCTCCATAAACGACCACCAGTGCAGCCATGAAACCGCTCTTGAGGTTGCCATTCGTGTTATGAGTTCCTTCGAAGTTGTTGCCATCCAGTTTTTGGCGAGTTCAAGATGTAGAAACTCGACGTTGCTGTTAAACGTGAGTATTCATGTTATTTTTGTTGTCTCGGTGTGTTCTTTGCTTCCATGTCTTGTCTCGGTAAATTTGAGTAGTAGTAATATATTTGCCATATTTTAAAGTTTATCTCGTCATGTTAGTTTATCACTGATTGTTAATGTGATGTTCTATTGTTAATTTTATATTTTTGTTTATCACTAATTGTCAGATGTTTGCCATTTATTGTTAGATTATTAGCTTATATTTCATTAAACTAGATTAAGAGGAAAAAGAATGATAGTTTATAAATAGCGTCAAATTAGTGATTTGTGGCAATATTGTTGTTTGTATGTAATTAGATTAAAGTAACCGGGGCTGCATCTCATGTGACCCGGCTCCAATTTGGAACATAGTTAAATAGAACTTGTCGTGAACCACTAGTGCGTTACGTATAGCATGGCTTGCAATATATTTTAATAACTTTGAATTAACTCTTTAAATAGATAAAGTAAAAATGTAGTAACTTTAAGTTTACCCTTTTAAAAATAAAAAAAACGAGACGAGCCTCGCCAAATGAAAACACACAGACGAGCCTCGCCAGATGAAAACGCACAGATTGCGGGGCCCTCACGAAATATATGTATTAAACACTTAGATTTCGGGACGGGCCGATTAGCAAATTTCACGGCCCTACCCAAAATAATAATGCGCTAGTTGCTTTAGGTGCGCCTTTAATAATTTATCCTCCCTAACTCGGGAGGAGATGAGCCTCGCCGAATAAAAATACGAATTGCGGGGCCCTCAGTAAATACTTGTTTTAAATTACTCAGAATTCAGGAGGGCCGTTTAGCGAATTTCACGGCCTTCCCAGAATAATAACGCGATAGTCTCTTTAGGCGCGTGTTTAATAATTTACTTTCTTAAACATGGGTGTGCATTTCATGCGACCCAAATCCGAATCCCAAAACATCAAATAAAATGTGTTCCGGATTATGGGTGCATTTCATGTGACGCAGTCCAAAGACATGTTTTAAGTGATGTTCACATTCTTTTAAAATAATAATAATAAAGTGGTAAAAAGTTAAAATTGGCACAACGGTTCATAATTGTATTAAAATAAGATAAATAAGCCGAATATAATAGTTGAGCGACCGTGCTAGAACCACGGAACTCGGGAATTCCTAACACCTTCTCCCGGGTTAACAGAATTCCTTATCCGGATTTCTGGTACGCAGACTGTAATATGGAGTCATTCTTTTCCTCGATTCGAGATTAAAATTGGTGACTTGGGACACCCTAAATCTCCTAAGTGGCGACTCTGAAACAAACAAACCCATCCCGTTTCGATTGTCCTTTAATTGGAAAAAACTCCCTTGTACCCCCTCGGGTGCGGAAAAAGGAGGTGTGACAGTAGAAACTGATCCCACTAACCCTTGAAATCAATGACACGGGCATGTACCATGTCCTCCCAAATCTGAATAGTGTGATCGAAATACCTCTCCGCCTGTGGGTGAAATGTCGTACTCCACTCAATATGTGTGTCTTACTCATGTTGCACAACGCACCAAAAAAAACGATGTGAACTGTGTTCCGTGATCAGAGATAATAAACACTAATGCACCATGAAAGCGCACAATCTCACAAGGCTAAATCCGAGCCAACTACTCTGAAAAGTAGGTAGTCATGATTGGAATGTCGTACTCCCACTTCCACTCTGGAATATCAAGCGTCTAAAACAACCCACCCGATCTCTGATGCTCGTTCTTAACCTAGTGACAGTTCAAACATTGAGCCACATACTCCACAATATCTTTCTTCATGCTGCATAAAACCATTGGCTTATTATTTTATTACTTTGGCTTATTTATTCAATCTTGCGCTTAATTATTTGATTGCTTGATCACCAATTAAATACTATCTACGAATCTAAAATTGAACTCGAAAGTGAGAATTCTAGATTGCTTATAGGATTGAGTAGAGAAAGTTCTTGAACCTGGGCATCAGGGAATGGATTCGCGGTTAGGATATACATATACCTAATTGCCTTGCTTGGTTGATGTACATGAGTTATAAATGCGTTCTTGTTAATCCTAATTTATAGGAATATAGGCATTAGGTTAGCTTGAATAGGCGAGTAGTACTTCAGGAGAATACTACGAGTAATATTAACCCTGTCAATCAATAAACCAGATAAATTAATTAGACAATTTAGGTGAAAAACTCAATAGGATTGTAAGCTAACCCATAGCTCTTGAATATTTTCTCCCATTGAATTCGTCTTTAAGATTGTCGACTTATTTCCTTTAATTTCTTAGTTTGCTACTATATATTAGTTCTAATTTAATAATCATACTTTAGAAAATCGCATGAATAGATTAATTGTCTTAGTTTAATTTAGTAATAGTTAATCATAAGTCCCTGTGGGTACGATTTCTGGACTTACAATCTTATATTACTTGTACGACCACGTATACTTGCATGTGCGTTTGGGAGCAAAATGCAACAACACATTTCAATCTACATATCACACTTCTACCAATGGTCCCCGAAGCTTCAGTTCTTCTTCTACGGCCGCATTCCTTCTTTTGCGGACCGAACTTGCTTTTGCAGCCATAATTGGAATTCTACGGAATGCATTTTCCCAGCACCTCTCCTCTTTGATGAACTTGGCTAGAACATCTCATTTTTGAGTCATTTTTTCATTGAGCTTACATTCTCCAACACACCTGCAATTTAATAATTTTTATTAGATTCAGAGACAATAATCAATACTTTCGGACTAAAAACTATAGTAAGAAGGTACTAATAAGTGGTAAAAATCTACACTTATTGTCACGACCCAAATTCCATTATAGGTCGTGATGGCATCCAACATCGTCATCAGGAAAGCCAATCCTAATTAACTAGTGAGTTCTCAATTGTTTTATTTAAACATTTTCGATATTCGCTCGACTTATATTTTAGCAGATCGAAAATCAATAATTTCATAACAATAGAAATGCAACCAAAAATGATAGTCTACAGTGTGTGCCAGGAACTAGTGTCACAAGTACTAGGGCAACTAGTAGAATATACAAAATACCACTATCCTACTGCCTAAAACAGAGTAGACAGTACATAATCAGCTACAAAATAAGAGAACTCTGGAATGCTGCAAAACGGCTTAGAAGGGGCAGCTCACTGTGGGATCTCAATAAGGAATCAAGAACGCGCACCAGAGGGGTAACTAGATGCACCTGCCTCAGATCCTGTACAGTTAAATATAGAAGCGTAGTATGAGTACATAAATAATATGTACCCAATAAGTATTCAGTCTAACCTTGGAGAAGTAGTGACGAGGGGTCGACTTGACACTTACTATGGTCAATATCAAAAACAATAGATAAGGCTTACACTAAGCATGATCAGAATGAATGTAATAACAATCTCAATTTAGAAGGAAACGATATATCAAGTTCAGTTATGTCATATAATAATTTGCACTTTAAGAATTTAAATAGAGTAAATCATGGAGCTATTTCCACATAAATATTATGCACACATTATGCCAAGGTCATACAACCTGGTCCAACATAATAATAATTGTGCACTGCCAGAGGGTCGAATGGCGCGAACCATGGATGCATCTATTTCTATAAAGGTGATCGACCCGATCCACAATTATCAATTATTATCAAGAAGGCACATAAAGGCTCATTTATAGTCAAATAAATTCATACAAGTTCTCAAGTAAGTGCATACATTCGTTTATATCTATTTTCAATCCCTAACATGTCCTAAGTGATCTCATTAGCAAGTAAGAACATAAGCATTTGCAAGTATGGTATGATATGGGTCATAAACTAAACGGACAATTAGCATAATAGTAGCTACGCACGGACTCTCGTCTCCACGTACGTACGTAGCCCCCACAGACAATTACGTACATTTATTAGATTCACCTAGGGGTTTATTTACCTCTTACGAGGTTAGAAAGAAAACTTACCTCACTCCAAAGCTTACTTTCAATATCAAGAATGTGCTCAAACCCTCAACTTAGAGTCGAACAATCCGAAACTAATTAAACGGGGTAAGAACTAGTCAATACAAACTCAAGAGTTCATATTCTAACTATTAAAGTAATTTTCCAACCCTAAATACAAGTTTCCTAAAATCCATCCTCGGGCCCACATGCCCGGATTCCGGAAATTTTTTAGGGAAGTTGTTACCCATAACCTAATGATAAAGAATATATAATTTTTACTTTATTCCATAACAAATTTTGTGGTAAAATCTTATTTTAATCAAAACCCTAGGTTTTACTGTAATCCCATAATTTTCACTAATTTTTGTGTGTTAATCTACCCATAAACCAAGTATTGAACTCACATTAAGTAGATGTAACTTACCTTAAAAGTGCTAGTTTGAAATCCCTCTTTGGAAGCTCCCAAATCACCCAAACAATGAATGAAATGTGTCAAAAATGACACATTCCCGTATTAAATGAAGGCACTACCTTCAGCGATTTCTGCACCTGCGGTTAGGGGACCGCATCTGGGTCTAGCTTCTGTGAGGGAACGTCTACATCTACGGAGTTGGGCTAGGTTGGCTGGGACTGCTTTTGTGGTCTGGGAGCCGTTCCTACGGTTCCGCATATGTGGAAGAGGAGCCGCATCGGTGGTTCCTGGGCTCCTCCCCTTGGCCGTACGTACGAAGGCTCGACCGCTTCTGCGGTCTCGCACCTGCAGCTAACCAACCGCAGGTGCGGTTATGACAGATACCAGGAGCTTCAACTCCTTCCTAAACTTTCCAACTTCACTCGAGCCTCGTCCGATTGACTCTCCGGGCCCCGCACGAACATACTGACAAGCTTGAAATCATAAAACGGACTCGCTCGAACCCCCGGAATGCCAGAAACAATGTTAAATCTAAGAATCACCCCCTAAAACCAATTGATCCAAACTTATGAAGTTGAAGTTCTTCAATTTACATCCAATGCGATGAAACACACTTAAAGTACTCGGATTGACACCAAATTTTGCGTGCAAGTCTTAAATAACAATATGGAACTATTTCCAGCCTCAGAACTCTGTTCAGACCTTGATAACACAAAAATTTGCTCCAAACCAAATATTTAAGAACTTCAAAATACTTAAGGAATCAACTTTCACTATTAGGCGCCAAAATGCTCCCGAATCATCCAAAACCCGATCCGAACATACGCCCAAGTCCGAAATCATCATACAAACCTATTGGAACCTTCAAATCTGAATTTCGAGGTTGTTTACTCAAAATGTTGACCGAAATCAAACTTGTCCTTGCCAACCTTAAGAAACCAAGTGTTCCGATTTCAACCCAAACTCTTCCAAATCTCGAACCAACCATTTCTGCAAGTCATAAATTAGTAAAAGCAAGTATGGGAAGTCTTATATAGGATAAACGGGGTTCTAAAAAGCAAAATGACCAGTCAGGTCATTACATTCTCCACCTCTTAAACAAACGTTCGTCCTTGAACGAGTTTAGATTCATACCTAAAGTGCCGAATAAGCGTGGATATCTGCTTCGCATGTCCTCCTCGGACTCCCAGGTCTCCTCCTCAATTGGTTGTCCCCTCCACTGGATCTTTACCGTAGAAATCCTCTTGGATCTCAACTGGCGATCCTGCTTATCAATCATGGCAACTGGCTCCTCCTCATAACCCAAACTCTCATCCAGCTGAATAGTACTGAAGTCTAACAAATGGGACAAGTCGGCGTGATACTTTCGCAGCATAGATACGTAAAAAACTAGATGAACTCCTGATAAGCTGGGAGGTAAAGCAAACTCATAAGCAACCTCCCTAACTCGCCTCAACACCTCAAATGGGCCAATAAACCTTGGGCTCAACTTTCCCTTCTTCCCGAATCTCATAATACCCTTCATTGGCGAGACTTCCAAGATAACCTTCTCGCCGACCATGAATGATACATCGTGTGCCTTCTGATTAGCGTAACTCTTCTGTCTGGACTGAGCTGTGCGAAGCCTTTCCTGAATCAACTTTACCTTTTCTAAGGCATCTTTCACCAAATTTGTACCATACAACTTAGCCTCACCGGGCTCAAACCACCTGATAGGAGAACGACATTGCCAGCCATATAAAGCCTCAAATGAAGCCATCTCGATGTTGGACTGATAACTGTTGTTGTAAGCAAACTCGTCTAAAGGCAATAATTGATCCCCACTATCCTCCAAAGTCAATCACACATGCTCTAAGCATGTCCTCCAAAATAGGAACTATCCGCTCCGACTGTCCATCGATCTGAGGATGGAATGCTGTATTGAGCTCCACACGGGTTCCCAACTCACTCTGAACATCTCTCCAGAAATGTGAAGTGAACTGAGGGCCTATATCTAATATGATGGAAATGGGAACACCGTGAAACCGAACTATCTCCCGAATGTAGATTTATGCCAATATCTATGAAGTATAAGTAGTCACCACTGGAATAAAGTGTGCCGACTTGGTCAACCTGTCGACAATGACCCAAACCGCATCAAACTTCCGCAATGTATGCGGCAACCCGACTATGAAGTCCATAGTAATGTGCTACCACTTCCACTCAGGTATAGGCATTTGTTGTAGTAGGCCACCTAGCCTCTAGTGCTCATACTTAACCTGCTGATAATTCAAACACTGAGCCACATACTCAACTATGTCTTTCTTCATCCGCTGCCACCAGTAATGCTATCTCAGGTCACGATACATGTTCGTAGAACCTAGATGAATGGAATACCGTGAACTATGTGCCTCCTCTAGAATCCTCTCACTCAAGCTATCAATATTAGGAACACATAGGCGACCCTGGAGTTGCAGAACACCATCCTCGCCAATAGAAACCTCCTTGGCACTACCCCATAGCATAGTCTCCCTGAGAATTGTCAAATCCGGATCATCGAACTTCCGAGACTTTATCTGCCCCAAAAGTGAAGATTGAGCAACAACACATGCAAGGACTCTGCTGGGCTATGAGATGTCCAACCTCACAAGTCTGTTAGCCAAGGACTGAATGTCCAAAGTAAGTGGCCTCTCCTCCGCGAAAATGAATTCCAAGCTAGCCATACTCTCTGCTTTCCTACTCAAGGCATACGCGACCACATTTACCTTGCCCAGATGATAAAGAATGGTGATGTTATAATCCTTTAGTAACTCAAGCCATATACGATGCCTCAAATTAAGATCTCTCTTTCTTGAACAAATGCTGCAAGCTACGATGATCATTGTAAACCTCACAGGACACCCCATAAAGATAATGCCTCCATATCTTAAGAGCATTAACAATTGCTACTAACTCTAGGTCGTGCACATGATAGTTCTTCTCATGAATCTTTGGCTGACATGAAGCATATGCAATAACTCGCCCATCCTGTATCAGCACATATCCCAAGCTGACGCGTGAAACATCGCAATATACCGTATATATCCCCAAACTAAAAGGCAACACGAGAACCGGTGTTGTAGTCAAAGCTATCGTGAGTTTTTTGAAAGCTCATCTCACAATCATCGGACCAACAGAAAGGAGAACCCTGCTAGGTCAATCTAGTTAGAATTGATGCAATAGATGAAAAGCCCTGCATGAATCCATATTAATAACTTGCTCACCTTAGGAAACTCCTTATCTCGATCACTGAAGTAGGACATGGCCAACTCTGAACTACCTCAATCTTCTTGGGATCTACCTTAATACCCTCTCCTAACATAATATGCCCCAAGAATGCCACTTTTTGACTCTAGAAAAAACACACACTTGGAGAACTTATCATATATCTTCTGCTCACGCAAGGTCTGAAGCACTACTTTCAAATGCTACTCGTGCTCTCCCAGGCTACGTGAGTGTATCAAGATGTCATCAAAGACGATGACAAATGAATCAATATAAGGTCTGAACACCATGTTCATCAAGTCCATAAACATCGCTGGGGCATTAGTCAAGCCAAAGGACAACACCAGAAACTCATAATGACCATATCTAGTACGGAGAGCAGTCTTCGGAACATCTGAGTCCCAAATCTTCAACTAATGGTGCCCTGATCTCTAGTCAATCTTAGAAAACACCCTAGCACCCTGCAACTGGTCGAACAAATCATCAATTCGCGGCAACAGGTACTTGTTCTTGATGGTAGCCTTGTTCAACTAGCGGTAATCAATGCACATCCGCATGGTCCCATCCTTCTTCTTTACAAATAACACTGGTGCACCCCAAGGTAACACACTTGGTCTAACAAACCCCTTTGCTAAACACTCCTCAAGATGCTACTTCAACTCCTTCAACTCTTTCGGAGCCATACGGTATGATGAAATAGATATAGGCTGGGTACCTGGAGCCAAATCAATGCAGAAATCAATATCACGATTCGGTGGCATGCCAGGAAGGTCAGAAGGAAATACATCAGCGAACTCCCAAATTATTGGTACTGAATCAATTATCGGAGACTCTGCGGTGGTATCCCAAACATAGGCTAGATAAGCCAAACAACCCTTCTCGACCATATGTCGAGCCTTCAGAAAAGAGATCACCCGACTAGATGTACTAACTGAGGAACCCTTCCACTCCAACCTTGGAAACTCTGTCATCGCTAAAATAATAGCCTTGGAATGGAAATCTAGGACGACGTGGTATGGGGATAACCAATCCATGCCTATTATGACCTCAAAGTCGGTTATATCAAGCAATAGGAGATCTATTGTAGTCTCGAAACCATAGAATATGACCACACAGGACAGGTAGATCCGATCTACAACCACAAAATTGCCTACAGGAGTTGTTACATGAACGGGAGTACCCAAGGACTCACGAGGAATATCCAAGAAATGAGAAAACAGAGATGACACATATGAATAGGTAGACCCTGAATCAAATAGCAGTGAAGCATCCCTAGCGCAAATGGAAATAATACCTGTGATAACAGCATCTGAGGCCAATGCATCTGGTCTGGCCAAAAAGTCATAGAATCTAGCTAGAGCGCCGGTTGGCCGGCCTCCACTTAATAAAGCAGTAGCTGCCTGACCTTTTATTGCTTGGCCTCCACCTCTAGGACAGCCCCTACCAGTCTATCCCCCGCCTCTAGGCATCTGGGAAATCGGTGTTGTAATCATGGGTTGCTGATTCTACTGTACTGCCTTGAGTCGATGCCTGGGGTAGTGTCCCCTCATATGACCAAGGTCTCTGCACTCAAAACAACCCTATGGTGTGGTGACCTGCTGCCCTAATATCTGACCTTGATGGCCTGTAGACCCATTGGAAGAAGCCTGAATAGCCGGTGGACGGTATGAACTCTCCGGCATAGCATTGAAATAGGAATTAGAAGAACCATAGAGACCTGAAGAACTCTCTGGAATGGAGCTAAAATAGGGGCACACTAGGGCACTTCAAGGAGGTGGTGATGCTGAATATGGGGGCCTACTAGGCTGACCCCTCCCAAACTGACCTCTGCCCCTAGCCAGGGCACCTCTAAACTCTCCGAAGAATCTAGCCCTCTTGTCCTACTGCATCTTCTCCCTACCTCTCAGATGGTAGCCCTCAATCCTCCGAGCAATCTCCAGCACTAGCTGATAAGGAGTCCACATCTCCACCTCTCGGGCCATGTTGGCCCTAATACCAGAATGCAACCCTGCCACGAACCTCTGAACCCTCTTTGAGTCAGTAGGAAGTATCACAAGAGCATGGCGGGATAACTCAAAAAACCTTGCCTCATAGTCGGTCACTGACATATGACCCTGCTCAAGCTGCTCAAACTAATACCATAGCTCTTCCCTCTCAGAGGGTGGGATATACCTATCTAGGAATAACTGTGTGAACTGACCCCAAGTGATGGGAGGAGAACCTGCTGGCCTACCAAGAACATAAGACTTCCACCACCTACAGGCCCTGCCCTCAAGCTGGAAAGTAGTGAAGACAACCCCATGAGACTCCAATATCCTCATGTTGTACAATTTGTCCCTATACCTATCAATGAAATCTTGGGCATCCTCATGATGCTCACCCTCAAAGATATGAGGGTGTAGCCTAGTCCATCTATCCAATAACTTCTGCGGATTTCCATCTGTAGATGGTCTGGGCTTGGGTACCACTGCAGCAACTAGTTGAGCCCCATCCGCGGGTAGTGCACTCGGAGTCTGATACACTGCAGTTGCATGACCAGGAGCTTGAGCAGTAGGGGTCTGTGCTCCCCCCCACTTGGGATGTAGCAGGATCCGCTGGAAATAAACTAGCTTGAGTCATGGTGTCCATGAATCGCAACATACGGCCCATGACCTCCTAGAAACTCGGTGCTATCATGAAGTCCGCCGGGTAGGCTCAACTGCGGGCATCTCGCCCTGCTCTTCAATGGTAGGATCCCTCACAGGATCCGTCGGTGGTGTTACTGGGACAGCTTTGGGATGCCCTCGTCCCCTACCTAGGGTCGGTGCCCTCCCCCAGCCTCTACCTTAGCCTCTAGCAACGGGGGGAGTAGCTCCTCCCAGGTTTGGAACATCTGTCGTGTGCGTCCTCAACATCTGCAAGAGAATAGAAGAAGGTAATTTAGTATACCATCTATTGCATGATAGAAGATGAATAAAGAGTAGTTTCCTAACCCCTTATAGCCTCTCGAAGATAAATACAAACGTCTCTGTACTGATTCGCAAGACTCTATTAGGTTTGCCCATGACTTGTGGGACCTACGTGAACCTAGTGCTCTGATACCATGTTGTCACGACCCAAATCGAAATACCAAATCTAAGACGTGAACCTAGTGCGTCTTCGATATTTTCTTGACTTATATTTTAGCAAATCGAAAATCAACAATTTCAAAATAATAGAAATCCAACCCAAAAATGATAGTCTATAGTGTGTGCCAGGAACTAGTGTCACAAGTACTAGGGCAACTAGTAGAATATACAAAATACCACTATCTTACTGTCTGAAACAGAGTAGACAGTACATAATCAGCTACAAAAGAAGAGAACTCTGGTATGCTGCAGAACGACTCAGAAGGGGAAGCTCACCGTGGGATCTCGATTAGGAATCAAGAATGCGTGCCAGAGGGGTAACTAGATGCACCTGCCTCAGATCCTGTACAGTTAAGTACGAAAGCATAGTATGAGCACATAAACAACATGTCCCCAACAAGTATCCAGTATAACCTCGAAGAAGTAGTGACGAGGGGTCGACTTCACACTTACTAAGGTCAATACCAATAATAATTAAAGATAAGGATTACACTATGCATGATCAGTATTAATGTAATAACAACCTCAAATTTAAAAGGAAACGATATATCAAGTTCAGTCATGTCATATACTAATTTGCACTTTAAGCATTTAAACAGAGTAAATCGTGGAGCTATTTCCACATAAATATCATGCGCACATTATGTCGAGGTCGTACGGCCCGATCAAACATAATAATAACTATGCAGTACCAGTGGGTAAAATGGCGTGAACTATAGATGTGTCAATTTCTACTGAGGCGATCGGCCCGATCCACAAATATCAATTATTATCAAGAAGGCACAAAAAGACGCATTTATAGTCAAATCAATTCATACAAGTTCTCAAGTAAGTGCATACATTCGTTTATATTTATTTTCAATCCTTAACATGTCCTAAGTGATCTCATTAGGAAGTAAGAACATAAGCATTTTTCAAGTATGGCATGATACGGGTCCCAAACTACCCGGACAATTAGCATAGTAGTAGTTGCATACGGACTCTCGTCACCACGTACGTACATAACCCCCACAGTCAATTACATACAATTATTAGATTCACCTAAGGGTTTTTTTCCCTCTTATGAGGTTAGAAAGGAGACTCACCTCGCTCCAAATCTTACTTCCAATATCAAGAACGTGCTCAAACTCTCAATTTGGAGTCGAACAATCCAAAACTAATTAAACGGGGTAAGAACTAGTCAATACAAGCTCAAGAGTTCATATTCTAACTATTAAAGTAATTTCCCATCCCTAAATACAAGTTTCCTAAAATCCATCCTCGGGCCCACGTGCCCGGATTACGTAAATATTTAAAAGAATTTGTTACCCATAACCTAAGGATCAAGAATATATGATTTTTACTTTATTTCATAACAAATTTCATGGTAAAATCTGGTTTTTATCAAAACCCTAGGTTTTACTCTAATTCCATAATTTTCACTAATTTTTGTGTGTTAATCTACCCATAAACCAAGTATTGAACTCACATTAAGTAGAAGTTACTTACCTTACAAGTGCTAGGTCGAAATACCTCTTTGGAAGCTCCCAAATCGCCCAAACAATGAATGAAATGTGTCAAAATGACACATTCCCGTATTAAATGAAGCCACTGCGATTTTTGCACCTGCAGTTAGTGGACTGCATCTGCGGTCTTGCTTATGCGAGGGAATGTCTGCATCTGCGGAGTTGGGATTGGTTGGTTGGGACTGCTCCTGCGGTCTGGGGGCCGCTTCTGCGGAAGAGGAGCCGCATCTGCGGTTCCTAGGCTCCTCCCCTTGGCCACACCTGCAGCTGACCAACCGCAGGTGCAGTTATGACAGATACCAGGAGCTTCATCTCCTTCCAAAACTTTCCAACTGTACTCGAGCCTTGTCTGATTGACGCTCGGGGCCGCCGGGCCTCACCCGGATATACCGACAAGTTTGAAATCATAAAACGGACTCGCTCGAACCCTCGGAACGCCCAGAACAATGCTAAATCTAAGAATCACCCCTTAAAACCAATTGATCCAAATTTATGAACTTCAAGTTCTTCAATTTACATCCAATGCGATGAAACACACTTATACTAAATTTTGCGTGTAAGTCTTAAATGAAAATACAGAACTATTCCCGGTCTCAGAACTCCGTTCTGACCTCGATAACACTAAAACACGCTCCAAACCAAATATTTAAGAAATTCAAAATCCTTAAGGAATCAACTTTTATTATTAGGCGCTCAAATACTCCCAAGTCTTCTAAAACCCGATCCGGACATACGCCTAAGTCCGAAATCATCATACAAACCTGTTGGAACCTTCAAATCCGGTTTCCGAGATCGTTTACTCAAAATGTTGACCGAAGTCAAACTTGGCCTTTTAAACCAACCTTAAGGAACCAAGTGTTCCGATTTCAACCCAAAATCTTCCAAATCCCGAACCAACCATTCCCGCAAGTCATAAATCGGTAAAAGCAAGTATGGGAAGTCTTATCTAGGGGAACGGAGTTCTAAAAAGCAAAATGACCAGTCGTGTCGTTACACTTATCAGGGTCCTCGGAAGGTGAACCACTAAATTGAGGGGAAACAACTTGGTAAACTTGTCCAACCTATGCAGCCCCTCAGCTGACATCTCGGGCTTCTTACCTGAGCCATCTGCCCTAGACTGTGGGTAGCGGGAGTCTGGGCTCCTCCCCTAGCCTAAGAGATGATTGGTGCCATAGGGGTAACAATGAACCCCTCTGGGACCTAAGCTGGTCCAACTGGCGCGACCGAAACATAGATCTCCTCCTCTTACTCAATTTGAGGATCAACAATAGGTGTTGTTTTGCATGCTCTAGGCTGAGATCTGCCTCTGCCTCTTGATCTACCTCAGCCCCAGCCCCAACCCTTACCCCTGGTAGTGGCTGCAACCTGGGGCTCCGGCTCTTGATCAACTGTGGATGTGGTACATGTCCTCACCATCTGCGAGAGATTAATAGAAGAATGATTCAAACTTCATGACAGAATAAATTCGCATGACAGTGAAATAAAGAAAGAAAGTGAAATTTTTCTAAAGCCTTATAACCTCTAGAAGATAAGTACAGACATCTCTATATCGATCAGCAAGACTATACTAAGCTTTCTGATGACTCCCAAGACCTAAGTAACCTAGGAATCTATTACCAACTTGTCACGATCCGAAGTTTCACCCACGGGGTCGTGATGGCGCCTAACATCCGCTTGCTAGGCTAGCCAACATTAGCTAAAGAATTAACCTGTTCAACAATTTTAAAAGCAGAATATTAATAATTAAAGGTTGAAGTACTGTGAAATAGATGAAATAATTCCATAAGTAACGGTGTCTATATTAATCTCAAATATTTGGAGTCACAAGTACATGAGCGAGTAGAGTACTATAAATATAGTCTGTAATGAAATACAATTGTTCGAAACAAGATAAACGGTAAAACAAGATAAGAAAGGGAACTTCAGGGACTGTGAATACCATGCAGCTCTACCTCAAGTCTCTTGGATAAGATCTGATACGAGCAATCCCCTTTATGATATGCTAGGACCAACATCAGGATCTGCACAAAAGGTGCAGAAGTATAGTATGAGTACAACCAACACCATATACTCCATAAGTGCCGAGCCTAACTTCGACGAAGTAGTGATGAGGTTATGACAAGACACTAACTATAAACTTTTATGAATAATAAAAAGAAGACAACAGAAGTATAGAGAAAATGAATAAACTCGTAGCAATGGGACCCAAATATCAACTAATAGAGGACCCGGAATAATATCATCATAACCTCACATCATAGTACAGAAATAGAATACCACAGTTACAAATAGTTACAATACAACTTACCCCATTGCGGCGTGCAACCTGATCTCAAAAATCAATTCACTATCATTAACAACTCAGCACAATAAATTCTAAAATCCCAACACAAAATGTACTAAAGCATATAAAATACCATGGAAATACGAGTACAAACAAAGAACAACTAACATCTCATATTCATAAACCTCGACAAATCATTAACACAAGAATAGCCAAGGGCTCACACAATCGGATATAACATAATAAAGTGCAACAAGTAAGGTAAAGGCAATAAGGCAAGCAAAAAAATGAAACAATAAAGATGTTGAATTAATACATGTATGAGTATATAGTAGGTAAGCAGATATATATCGAGGAATGAATAAGAAGAAACAGGTAACATATATATGACAGATAACAAACACGGCATAATAACAAGTAATAACATGTAGCAATCAAAGCATGTAATGAGATACAACATGAATAAATGATCAGATAAAGATAAAAAGCCCACCCCGCATGTTTTAACCCATGACAACGCATATACACTCCCCGCCTTGCATTTATGACGTCCCCACACATAATTCACATAGCAAATATACTAAACAAGTATTAATTCCTTCAAGTCAAAGTTAAACACGACACTTACCTCCTTCGAAATCAAATCAACAATCAACCACAACTTTTCCCATAGAGCAAGCCTCCAAACCAACCAAATATAGCCAAATATAATTCAAACAATAAAAAATAAGCTTTAAAAACTACCCACGAATAAAAAAAAGTTCATTTTTAGCTAAATTGAAAAAGTCAACAAAAATCAACCCCGGACCCACTTGGTAGAAATTCGAGATTCATACCAAATTCTGGTTTCCCATTCATCCCCAGGCCCGAATGCATGATTTATTTTGAAATTCGACCTCAATTCGAGGTCAAAATCTTAATTTTATAAAATTTCTAAATTCCATCCAAAATCCCTAATTTCTACTTTGAAAATCATAGATTTGATGTTAAAATGCATGGAAAAGTAGTTGAAATTGATTTAAAACTAGTTGAATTTATCTACCAATGAATTTGAGAAGAAAATTGCCTCGAGAGAGTTTAGGGCTGAAAATAGTGTATAATGAGCTAAGTCTGAAAATTCTCCATTTTTACCCAGCTACATGTATCGCAACTACGAACACTTGTTTGCAATGGCTACGAACAATTGTCCGCAAATTGAACAATGTCAGAGTCGCACATAAGTCGCAAATGTGACATATACCTCGCATTTGCGAAGTCCCCAACCACTGCAACACCTCATTTGTGAAGTTGTCCAAGAAATTCTAGTCATCACAAAAGCGACAAAATGGTTGCAAATGCGGACTATCCCCGATTGCAAATGTGATGAATTCTTCGCAAAAGCAAAGACCAGCTCCTACGTCATATTTGCAATACTGAGATCACAAATGCAAGGCTCGAAAATTGCGATCAGATCTTCGCAAAGGAGAGACCTGCAACTCACACCAACAACAAATTTGCACCAGTACTTCCAACATCAACCAAAAACTCATCTGAAACTTACCCGAGCCCCTCAGGCTCCAATCCGAACATGCACACAAGTGTAATAACATCATATAAACTCTATCACTCACTCAAATCATCAAAACAACAACAAATACTAAGAATCGATCATCACAACTCAAGGATTTCAAGTTTTAAACCAAATTTTCCAATCTTTCACATAATGCGCCGAAATGCACTTGGGTCACTCAGGACCTTAACCAAATATGCGTATGTTTTACTCAAAAGATATTGGAACATTTTTGAACAAATCAATTAAAGAAAGTGAAGGGGTAAATCTTAGTTAAACATAATAAATACCACATCAATGAGCTACTCGAGAAGATGAAATCTGAGCTGAAATAGGGGTAATAAATCTTTTTGAAACTCTTCATTGTGGCTGTCATTAATGAATGATAGAGGTTGCTTTACATGTTTTCCTTTTAATGCTTCCTCCTTCCTTTTGTTATGGAGATTACAGAAAAGAGAAATCAGGAGAAAAGGGAAAAAGGTCCAGAGCCCCCTAACCGAAGGTTCTCCCTAACTATATATAGTCATGGGACCTTTTCTATCTACTTGGTCTGACACTCTATTACGCTATGTCTGTCTTGGTCATCCTCTAAACATCGTTTCTTTTGGCTCGACCGGTGTCGAGAATGTTGGAAGTTGAATAGGTCATGTCATCTTTCACTGCCTTGCCGTGTGGACGAGACGTTGGCCAGGTTGACAGCAATGGTTAGATTTTTACCCATACAGTTAGTCCCTCCACCTGTCGGGGTCATCCCCTGTCGGGCTAGGCAGACGGATCATGATTGCTACGAGTTCGAGAGAAATCTGACTGCTTGTTTCGTAGTTACGCTTTTTAGGTTTTAAGTTAGATAACGGTGTTCTTTCAATATCCCTTAGACCATTGCGGCTATTTCAAAACCGAAATGTCATTTGACATTGAAGCGTTGTTTCGTGGTTTCCGCCATTATGACACACGTTCCTGGGAAACCAAAATGTTTCGTGCCCTATCAGATTCGATTGGCGACTCTTGGGTTTTGTGCTTGGGAGATTTATGTCTCTTATAAATAGGAGGAACACATCGTTTGATTGACACACTTCTTTTCCATTTTCTTGAAAGAATTCTGCAAATATGCTTTCTTCCTGATACTCCAAATTTTTGTTTGCCCTCAGTTGATTGAAAACTTTCATCCTTTATTTCCATTGTCTTTTTGCCACATCATCTTGACAAAATGGCTGGTGATTCCTCTCGCACTGATCTCCTTGTCACAATTCCGGTATCGAAAAATGTTGCTCTGGCCACTAGAGAGGCAGAAGTGGTGGAAGATGAGGAGGTCCCATCAGTAGCTGAGATCTTCCTGGGAGAGAATTGACCGCCTTCTGCACTCACGCCGGGGTGGAGCTGGAACCTGTCCACTCCATTATGAGATAAGAATACATTGCAAAGTTGAAATCTAGGTAGGAAATCCCCAATTATGTTGACATTCGGCCGGCGATAGGGAACGATATAGTCCATTTTGACCACCCCAGGTACTGCGTGTTCTACGTCTACACCTTTCTTATTGGATATACACTTCCTCTCCCTCTGTTGGTGGTGGATTTTTGCCGTTTTTACGAGGTATGCCCCGGCCAACTTTCGCCGTACTTGTACAAGTTGTTCTTTATATTGCTTAAGTTCGTGGAACTCACCGGTCGTGAGATCACTTTGGATCATATGCTCAACATCTTCGCCCCTCAACTTATCCATGGCACGATGATTTATATGCATCCTCGGGGGTCAAAAAGTCTGGTTGTGAAGATCGACAACAAGACTAACCATCATTTCTACGAGAATTATTTTTACATGCGGACCGAGCACATTGTGGCGGATCCAACGGGATTCCCTGAGAAATGGAACTTTGCGCGTAAGTTTCTTATATTTTTAGTCGGTGAGATGCCCGACCGCTTTCTGTACTAAACCTTATCATGTCTTTGAAGCTGAGAAATTGCCCCCTCCATCTGTCGAAGGTATCCACAAATGGGTGAGTGCCATCCTTCCCCACACGGTGGGGGTTCGCACATGGTCGACCTTTTATGAAAGGTTTGGACGTTGGCCCCTTACATATGAGATGTTGTTTCTATTTGCCATTCTTCCTTTCTTTTTACTTAGTTTCTTATGTGTTGTTTGTCGATGCCAGGGAGAGTGCGGAGAGTGAGGGCTCCTCCATTAGCACTTCGCCAGCCTGCATCGTCTGTTCGCCCTGCTGTAGCACCTACCGCTCGGTCTTTATCGAGGGCTGCTTCGGCTAAGTCTGCAGTTTTGGTTATTCCTACTAAGGCTGCTTCTCAGACTGAGGTCCCAACTCATGTCGCTCGTCCGATGGGTGAATCTCCCCGTGTTGAGGAAGAAGAAGGGTCATTTAAGAGGTGGCGAGTGGAATTCGAGTCAACCCCTCCGACTGTAATACACCTGGACGACTCTCCCTTGACAAGATCTAGGGCGGGGATTGATATCACTCTGCCCTTAGAAATGGAGTTAGCCATCGCATATGCTCCGTCGATGGAGATTCCTATCGCTGTCGCTAATCAACAACCTACCGTGATGGAGGGCTAGATTTCTGGGGCCACCGCAGTAGTTTGGGACGTACCTTCATCCTCCGCACCTGGTTGTTCTTCATCCTCCGCTACTAAAAGAGGAAAGGGCATTGTGGTCGACGATTATGAATCCGAGTCGGACCTTGATCTTGAAGATATCAGGATGTTTGAGGAGGGTAATACCCATTCGGTGGTTCGTGCGGGAGGCCCGGCCCATATTTTCGAGATCTCTTCGGATGTTAATCTCTTGGGGGATACGGAGGATTTGGTGCCGCAGTTTGACATTTTGTGCTCCTCTGCCGAGAACGCGTCTCTCTAGAACGTTCCTGATAGCGACTTGATAAATGAAGTGGCCGCTATGTGCTTGAGGGTACGTTACACTTTTCTTTTATACTTATCTCGTTTTTCTTGGTGATATGGTTTTGACCCATCTTCTCATTTTTCAGACGTACATGGTGGAAGTGGAGAGTATGCGCAGGGCCGACATTCGGGCCAAGATTTTCTTGAAGATGTTGGAGAAATATATGCACAGGGCCAACATTCGGGCCAAGATTTTCTTGATGATGTTGGAGAAATATCACCGCTATCGCAACAAGTGTCGTGATATGCAGAAGCGATTGAGGGAGAATCCCGGTTCTTGATCCCTCGGTGAGGAATTGTTGAAAAAAGACCAGAAGTTGATGGAGGCCGTTCGCAGGAATAGTGTGCTCGAGGAGTAGCTTCACGTGAATGATGAAGAGCTTGAGTTAGCAAGGGGGTAGCCGTAGAGTATGAACATCTGCAGGGGAAACTGAGTTTGATGTAGGCCGAGATGGATCAGAATTTTATCAATGTCGAGGCGATGAGTGCAGAGTGGATGGGAAAGTTGGTCGAGTTAGAGAGAAAGGTTGCCGGGTTGGAGAATATCGAGAGTGCCTGGTCGGCAGCTTCGGCAAAGGTGGCGGCATTGGAAGCCACTATTTGTGTCCCCTGATCGGAGCAGGAGTCAAAGAGGGCGATGGCCACACTGATGGAAGCGAGGCTCGAGGAGCATATAAGTGAGAACGATCGGGATGTGTCATCATTAGGAGATCGGGTCGCTACGCTCGAGGCTGAGAAGGAGCAACTGTTTGCTCAAATGGAGTCTTCCTCCGCTGCGGTTCCCTGTCAATTTCATGAGCTTTGGGTTCATGCCAAAGCTCAACGGGACATATACAAGAGTCTGTGGGAAGTGGGCAATGTTACTAAGGCCGCATACGAGGGAGCACGGGCAGAGGGGCGAGAGGCTCGTGTCAACTATGGTTATGAGTCTGCGACTCCGGAAGCCGGCGAGGGCGTGGATGATGATGAGGAAGGACTTCTTGGAGATGGTGTGATGATGGCGGTGATGACGCCGAATGAAGAATGTCGTCTTTGTCTGTTCTCATTTTTAGTTCACTTTTTTTTTGTTCATCGTCTATTGTCATTGCTTCTTTCCCCTTTTCTTTTCTTTCTTTATTCTTTTATTATTGGCTTGGGCCGTATGTAAGCTGCAATTGTTCGCGCAATGACTTTGTATAAAGAAGAGTTTCGTTGTTTGCCTTGTACTTTATCTTTGGTTTTGCTGTTTATGGCTTTGGTGCGAGGTAGATGCCCGTATGGCGAGTCCCGATTTTTCTTCCCTCTATATTTTCTAACAGTTTTGGAATTAGGAATATTTCAAATTTTCTCTTTGGTGATGGCCCCCAGTCTTGAGGGTGTGATTTCAAACCTTTGTCGAGATATTAACTCATCATTGTGCGATCAAAGTTGAACTCTTCCTTTTGGCAAAGGACCCTAGCCTCAAAGGGTGCTATTTCGAACTTATCGAAATAGTAACCTGTCATCGTTCAATTGAGGTCGAACTCTTCTCGTTGGCGAAGGCCCTTGGCCTTAGGGTGTTATTTCGAACTTATCGAAATAGTAAACCATCGTCATTTGATCGAGGTCGAACTCTTCTTGTTGGCAAAAGCCCTTGGCCTTAGGGTGTTATTTCAAACATATCAAAATAGTAACTCATCGTCGTTCGATCGAGGTCGAACTCTTCTTGTTGGCGAAGGCCCTTGTCCTTAGGGTGTTATTTCGAACTTATCTAAATAGTAATCCGTCGTCGTTCGATCGAGGTCGAACTCTTCTTGTTGGCAAAGGCCCTTAACCTTAGGGTGTTATTTCGAACTTATCGAAATAGTAACCCGTCGTCATTCGATCGAGGTCGAACTCTTCTTGTTGGCGAAAGCCCTTAGACTTAGGGTGTTATTTCGAACTTATCAAAATAGTAACTGGTCGTCGTTCGATCGAGGTCGAACTCTTCTTGTTGGCGAAGGCCTTTGGCCTTAGGGTGTTATTTCGAACTTATCGAAATAGTAACTCGTCGCCATTCGATCGAGGTCAAACTTTTCTTGATGCGAAGGCCCTTGGCCTTAAGGTATTATTTCAAACTTATCAAAATAGTAACCCGTCGTCGTTCGATCGAGGTCGAACTCTTCTTGTTGGCAAAGACCCTTGGCCTTAAGGTGCTATTTTGAATTTATTGAAATAGTAACACGTCGTCGTTCGATCGAGGTCGAACTTTTCTTGTTGGCGAAGGCCCTTGGCCTTAGGGTGTTATTTCGAACTTATCAAAATATTAATCTGTCATTGTTCGATCGAGGTAGAACTTTTCTATTTGGCGAAGGACCTTGGCCTTAAAGGGTGTTATTTCGAACTTATCGAAATAGTAATTCGTCGTCATTCGATCGAGGTCAAACTCTTCTTTTTGGCGAAGGCCCTTACCCTTAAAGGGTATTATTTCGAACTTATCAAAATAGTAATCCGTCATCGTTCGATCGAGGTCGAACTCTTATTTTTGGCGAAGACCCTTGACTTTAAAGGGTGTTATATCGAACTTATCGAAATAGTAATCCATCGTCGTTCGATCGAGGACAAACTCTTCTTTTTGGCGGAGGCCCTTGGCCTTAAAGGGTGTTATTTCGAACTTATCGAAATAGTTATCCATTGTCGTTCGATCGAGGTCAAACTCTTCTTGTTGGCGAAGGCCTTTGGCCTTAGGGTGTTATTTCGAACTTATCAAAATAGTAACTCGTCGCCATTCGATTGAGGTCAAACTTTTCTTGTTGCGAAGGCCCTTGGCCTTAAGGTATTATTTCAAACTTATCAAATTAGTAACCCGTCGTCGTTCGATCGAGGTCGAACTCTTCTTGTTGGCAAAGAACCTTGGCCTTAAGGTGCTATTTTGAATTTATTGAAATAGTAACACGTCGTCGTTCGATCGAGGTCAAACTCTTCTTGTTGGCGAAGGCCCTTGGCCTTAAGGTGTTATTTTGAACTTATCAAAATATTAATCTGTCATTGTTCGATCGAGGTAGAACTTTTCTATTTGGCAAAGGACCTTAGCCTTAAAGGGTGTTATTTCGAACTTATCAAAATAGTAATTCGTCGTCATTCGATCGAGGTCAAACTCTTCTTTTTGCGAAGGCCCTTGCCCTTAAAGGGTGTTATTTCGAACTTATCACAATAGAAATCCGTCATTGTTCGATCGAGGTCGAACTTTTATTTTTGGCGAAGGCCCTTAGCTTTAAAGGGTGTTATATCGAACTTATCGAAATAGTAATCCATCGTCGTTCGATCGAGGTCAAGCTCTTCTTTTTGGCGGAGGCCCTTGGCCTTAAAGGGTGTTATTTCGAACTTATCGAAATAGTAATCCATTGTCGTTCGATCGAGGTCGAACTCTTCTTTTTGGCGAAGGCCCTTGGCCTGGGTGTTATTTCAAACATATCGAAATAGTAACCCTTCGTCGTTCGATCGAGGTTGAACTCTTCTTTTTGGCGAAGGCCATTGGCCTTAAAGGGTGTTATTTCAAACTTATCGAAATAGTAACCCATCGTCAGTCCCATCTTTTGGAGAATCAAACATCCTTTGGGGGAGTCCCAGTCCATTCGACATTGTTTGCATCAGAGAGTACAATGTCGGAGAGTACAAAATGTTGTTGTTTTGCTTAGGTTTGTTCTGCAAACACATTGTAGTTTCCTTGTATGATTTCTGCCTTCCGGCTTGGAGGTTTCACCAACAGGCGGTATTTCGATTGTCTTGTAGTAGTTTCATATTCTTTAATTGAGATATTTCTTTGCTTGCTCACTCACGGGGCATTTGTGTTCCTGCTTGAGCAAAGAGCAGAAGGTTAGTTAATATGATACTTTCCTTACCCCCGATGGACTGGTGAATGAGAGTAGGTTTGTAACGTTGCTCATTTTGTTTGGCAATTCAATGGTTGATGGGGAAAGGATTTCTAAATTCGATGACTCTACTCGGCCCTCCTTCCCCTTCTATGCTACGTCTTTGTCTCGCATGGGTTGGGTTTTGCCTTAGCGCTCTTTTTGGTGGGTAATCGTGTTTCTTGTCTTTGATCTGGAAGAAACTAGAAAATTTCACTAAGAAATCCCCACAGACAGCGCCAAATTGTTTGACTCAAAAGATATTGGAACCTTTTTGAATAAATCAATTAAAAAAAGTGAAGGGGTAAATCTTAGTTAAACATAATAAATTCCAGATCAATGAGCTACTCGAGAAGATGAAATCTGAGCCGAAATAGGGGTAATCGATCTTATTGAAACTCTTCATTGTGGCTCTCATTAATTAATGAGAGAGGTTGCTTTACATATTTTTCTTTGAATGCTTCCTCCTTCCTTTTGTTATGGAGATTACAGAAAAGAGAAATCAGGAGAAAAGGGAAAGAAGTCCAGAGCCCCCTAACCGAAGGTTCTCCCTCACTATATATAGTCATGGGACCTTTGCTATCTACTTGGTCCGACGCTCTATTACGCTATGTCTATCTTGGTCGTCCTCTAAACCTCGTTTCTTTTGGCTCGACGGGTGTTGAGAATATTGGAAGGGGAATAGGTCATGTCGTCTTTCACTGTCTTGCCGCCTGGATGGGATGTTGCCCAGCTTGACAGCAGCGGTTACATTTTTACCCATACAGCATACAAGTCCAAAAAATATCATATGAACCTATCGGAATCATCAAAATATTGATTCGAGGTCGTTTACCAAATACGCTGACAGTAGTCAACTCAAACCTTATTTTAAGTCAAAATTACATTTTCTTTGAATTTTCACACATACACGTGCAAGTCATAAATCATCAAACTAAGCTACGAGAGCTCTCGGAACATGGAGAATACGTTCTGACCCCTAACAAATGCTATTTAGAATACGTTCAAAAGTATCTCTGTGTTTCTTTATAATGTCTAGAGTATGCCAAATATTCTATATTCTTCTATTAACCAACAGGGGCGGCCCGACGAATTTTGTGGCCTAAAGCCAAACTTTATGAGGGGCCTTAATTTTAAATTTTTTTATTATTTATTTGAAGTCTATTTTTTTAGTTTTTATTAGATACAAAGTTGTTAATAATTTTCTTATAATCAATAACTCCTAATAAATATTTCTCAATTGACAATACAGCTAATCAATTTAACCTTTCTTGTGATGTTGTTGATCTTAGGTAAGATTTTGTCAGTTTTTATTTTGAAAACTTCTTTCCGTTGAAGCAACGGTAACATGTGTTATTAACATTATGCCATAAGTGACGAGTGTCTAGCGTTTGTATAAATTAAACTCGTACTCTGTCAAATTATAGTATAGAAAGATGTCGAACCCACAGAGATTGGTTTATCTATTCTACAGACATTTCTTGTTTTAATTACTATTTGAGAAAATCAGAAAGATTTGAGTTGTAAATTAACTAACTAAAAATTCATAAATGGAGCAGTAGAAATTTTTTTTGTTTTTCACAAATATAATAAGAAGTGTTGGGATCTTGACTTCATTTAATATTTCTATTATATAGTAGAATTATTATTCTTCAATTTCTATTTCTCAAAAAGGTATAAATGCCTCTCACGATTACAAATATATATTATTACTCAAGTTGAATAATTAATTGCACTCCTCTCAGTTATACAAATTAATCTTCAAAATTGTAATACTAAAGATCTAGAAATATATGATTGAACTAAAACATGCTCTTGATAGTAAGTCCCTTTCGGTTACCCTACTTGTTATAACTGATTATTACACCATTCGTCTCTCTCGATTACAAATAAGTGTTAAATTAATTATAACATAAAAAAGATAGATGTTACTGAATAAAATATTAACATTTATCATACTACATTTAACTATATCATTTTTTCTGCCTCTCTCGATTACAGAGTTAATAAACAGTTAATATGTAGTATAAGATAGATAGATGTTAATAAATTAAATAACGTCTAACTGTAAAAGCAGATAAAAGTTAAATAAATTCTAGCTCAAGCATGTCAATTTGAGGAATAATATCTACTATTATATAGAATTATTAAGATCCGTCTTTCTCCCAGCACAAGAAAAGTTACTACATACAGGAACTAGTACTAACAATGAAAATATTCTTGTCCATTAAATAAGAAAATAGAAAGAAATATTCAAGAAGAATAATTCTCCCTATTTAATTAAAAGCAGGAATTAAAGTAATTTCCTACACTGGAATTTATTTAGAAAAAACAACTAAACCACTATTGTGATTTAAAAGAAAAGATAACTTGATACTAATGAAAGAAATAAAACAGAGAAGCTTATAAGAATTTGGATTCAAATTTCTAGTCTAAGCTTTCTCTCCACTGCCATCCTCCTCTGATCGGGCAACATCTCTTTATATAAGAAAGTTTCATGATGATTTCTCGATTTTGGTGCTAGATTTCCATGGCAAATCTAGATTTTGCATTTGCAGATATGAGAATTCGTCATTCTAAGTTTAGATTTCGTCGATTTCATCATGGCCAATCTAGATTTTGCATTTGCAGATATGAGAATTTGAATTCTCGATTTGGTGCTAGATTTCAATGGCAAATCTAGATTTTGAAATTGCAGAGATGAGAATTTTTCATTCTAAGTTTAGACGTCATCATGGCAAATCGAGACTTGGTGCATTGTCATGACAATAATGAATCATAGCTCGATCTTACACTTCTTTGTTGTATTTTTCTTGAATATTTATTTTTCTTTTTTCCATGTTGTGCACAATAATTTTGCTATAATTATTCCTGCAAAATAATGTTAAGAATATGGAGGAAACATGATAATTTATATATTTTGATGAGAGAAATTATGTGGTTAATATCTGGTAAAATGCACTTATCAATAAGCAATTTAGGCATTTGAAAAAGTATAAAATCTTTTTATTTTATTAAGTGTATCAGTTCAACTGCTATCTTCTAATTATATTTCCTAAATATTTTATCATAAAATAAATCTAAACCATAAAACACAATTTGATTATTATTCTTTAAGGAACATTCAAGATTAAGGCAATAGTTTTTAAAATTTTAAACATCTAGTGATGACCCGGCCGGCCGTCTTAAGAATTAACGCCTCGATCCCCTATTAACTACTTTTTACAAGTTTATTTCTGCTATTTTGATATGCCGGGATGTTCGATTTTGAGTTTCGGAGAGTTTTGGGACACTTAGTCGCTAAATGAGAGCTTAAGTGTTGGAAAGTTGACTGCAGTCAGAACAGTGTGAAGACTGCCTCGAAATGGAAATCTGATGGTTCTGCTAGCTCCGTTGGATGATTTCGAGGTTAGGAGCGTGTTCGGAGTGTATTTTGGAGGTCCGTAGCTAATTTAGGCTTGAAATACCAGAAGTTGAATTTTTGAAGTTTCCGGTTCGATAGTGAGATTTTTATCCGAGGGTTGGAATGGAATTACGAGAGTTGTAGTAGGTCCGTTATGTCATTTGGGAAGCGTGTGCAAAATTTCAGGTCATTCAGAGGTGGTTTGGTTGGGTTTTTGATCAAAAGCGTAATTCGTAAGATTTTGGAAAACTTAGGCCTGAATGCGATGTGTTTTGGTTGATTTGATATCATTTGAGGTGTTTTGAAGATTCGTACAAGTGTGTAAGGTTTGATATGTTGATGCCTTTGTTGGAGGTCCCGGGGGCCTCGGGTGTGTTTCGGATGCTCAACAGGTCATTTTTAGTTGTTAAAAAGTTGCAGAATTGCAGGGTGAGCTGTTGCAGATATTTACTCTTCGCGTTCGCGAGGAAGGCTCTGTGTTCACGAAGGGCTGGAAACTTGTGAACCGCATTTGCGAATGGGCTTCGCGTTCGGGTAGGAGAAAAATTGGCCCAGTAGAAATTGCTCATCACGTTCGCGATGAGAGGAACGCATTCATGTAGAGAACTTATGGTTAAAGTTATTTTGTGCTTCGCGAACGCGAGGCTTTGACCGCGTTCGCAAAGAAGGAATTTTTTGGGCAGATATAAGATTTCAAAATCGAGGGTTTAGCCATTTTTATCAAAACTTAAGCTTGGGAGCTCGAATTTGAGCGAGATTTCGAGGTATTTTCAGAGGTATCGATTGGGTAACGATTCTTAACTCCTTTTTCTTGTAACCCATTAATCTAAACATGAATTCATCCTTTAATTTCGGAATTTGTATGAAAATTTGGGAAAAGTTCCTAGGATGAGAAATTGAGTTTTGATTGGGGATTTGACATCGGATTTGAATAATTTTTGTATGGTTAGACTCGTGAGAGTGTGAGAATTCTGAAACTATAAATTTTACCTGATTCTGAGATGCGGGCCCGAGGGGCATTTTGGTCATTTTACATAATTTTGCGTATTAGCTTAGAATTTAATTGTAGAATTAGTTACTTGAAGTGTTATTTCCATTATACAATTGAATTGAATAGATTTAGGCCATTTGGAGTCTAGTACTAGTGGCAAAGACGTGGTGTTGGGTTGATTTTGAGCCGGTTTGAGGTAAGTGGCTTGTCTAACCTTGTGTGGGGGACCTTCCCCGTAGGATATGATATATTTGGTAATTGAAATATCTTGTACGTGAGGTGACGAGTGCGTACTTGAGCTAAATGTTGAAAATCCGGTTTCACTTTAAGTATTTCAACTGAGTTCCTTTTTCCTGCTTTATTCTACATGCGAATTTAGCCTGTTGTAGTTTAGAAAAGCATGTTTAGTTGATTTAATTGCCTATTTGCTTAAACTACCTTAATATCATTACGTGAAGCATGTTAGGCTAGAATTAACTGTTTACTTGGTATGAAATTTTGCATTTAATTGAGTATTCTTGTGTTGCTTCTATATGTTTTTAATTTGGGACTACGAGACGACATCCCGGGAGATCCCCTGTACGTATTTATTATCTGGACTGAGGTGCGGGATACCAAGAGATCCTTAGCATATATTGAGGATACCAAGAGATCCTAGGGATACTAAGTACCGCTGTGGTGTACTCATGCCTCTTCTGCGCATGTTTTTTATGTGCAGATCCAGGTACTTCTACTTAGGCCTACCATGCTTGAGTGAGGCGACTACTTAGAGACTTCGAAGTACATATGCCGCGTCCGCAGACCGAGGAGTCCCTTTCTATTCCTTCCTTTTTTTGTATTTAACCCTTCTATACTTTCTATTCTTATTAGACAAATTTTGGAGTTAGAGATATGTAGTATTTCCTTTTCTTAGCTTGTTATTCATGGGTTTCCGGGTCTTGGATTTGGACATTGGTTTTGAGATTTATATATGGTGTATGCCGAGCGGCACATTTAAACACTGTTATTGCCTTATTTCTATTTTTAAATTGTTTACTTCCGCAAGTCTTGGTTATCTTCCGCAATTTAGGCTTATCTAGTAGTAGAGACTAGGTGTCGTCACGATGGTTCACGGAGGGCGAACCGGGGTCATGACAATATAATATAATACAAACATGCAATTATTATTTTTCTTTACTTATTTTTTTTGTAAGAAAATATATATATATATATATATATATATAATATATATATATATATATATATATATATATATATATTTACTAAAAGGAAATATTATATGTTACTACTAATAATTACTTAAACGATTAAAGAGAGGGGAAGAAAATAGTTCTGAGTTTAACGTCGCCAGCTCGACTTATTTTAAAAATTAGGCAAAAAGGATTGTTGAAGCTTGTTTGTCGAAGAATCTGCTGATATAAGGCTTCAAACGATGACCGTTTACTTTGAATTTGTCTCCCCCATCTCAATGTTGTACTTCAATGGCACCATAGGGGGTCACTCTTGTTACTGTATATGGTCATGTCCAGCGTGACTTAAACTCTCCTGGAAATAATCTCAATCAGCTATTGTACAACAGAACATGATCTCCAACTTTAAAATCTTTATGGAGGATGAGCTTGTCATGCCATTTTTTTTTTGTCTTTTCCTTGTACAATTTAGCTTTTTCATATGTTGTAAGCCTGAACTCTTCCAACTCATCAAGCTGCAATAGATGATTTTTACCTGCATCTGGCAAATTTAGATTCAACAATTTTATAGCCTAATATGCTTTATGTTCTAATTCCACAGGTAAAGGACAAGCTTTTTCAAAAACTAGTTTATAAGGAGATGTGCCTATGGGAGTTTTGAAAGCAATTTTGTATGCCCATAAATCATCATCTAACTTTAAAGACAATCTTTTCGAGAAGAACCAACAGTTTTTTCTAAAATTCTTTTTAATTCTCTATTGGATACTTCAACTTGCCCTCTTGTTTGAGCATGATATGGAGTTCCTCTTTTATGAGTTACTCCATTTTTTAACAATAAATTAGCAAATTGTCTATTTATAAAATGAGCTCATTGATCACTTATTATAACTCGTGGATTTCCTGTGACAACCGGCCAGTTGCCTCATAAGTTACCGCTCCGTTTTCCCCATTTCAACTTCTTTATGCTTTGTTATCCGTATTTTTGTGGTATCGGGTTGGGCGGATGGAGTCAGGAATGAGTTTGGTGAAGTTTGAGACACTTAGTCTCTTTTAAGAAGGCTTAAGTTGGAAAAATCAACCAGATATTGAGTTATGTGTTAGAAGGCTCGAAAGTCGGTTCTGATGGTTCGGTTAGCTTCGGGAGGTGATTTGTGACTTAGAAGCGTGATAGAAATGGTTTTTGGAGTTGTAGAGAAGATTTAGGCTTAAATTGGTGAAGTTGATATTTTGGCGGTTCCGGTTGATAGGCGAGATTTTGATATAGGGTTCGGAATGGAATTCCGAGAGTGACAGTAGCTTCGTTGTGTTATTTGGGATGTGTGTGCAAAATTTTAGGTCATTCGGACGAGATTTGATAGACTTTTTGATCGAAAGCATAATTTAAGAGTTCTTGAAGTTCTTAGGCTTGAATCCTATGTTAAATTGGTGATTGATGTTGTTGTGAGCGTTCCAAAGTTTTGAACAAGTTTGAACGATGTCATGGGATGTGTTGGTACAATTGGTTTGAAGTTCCGGGAGTTCCGGGTAGGTTCCTGGATGTTTTAGGCCGAAAACCATAGCTGTAGCAGGTCCAGAAGGGTTGCAGGCCTCAGAACCCACCCACGCGGTCCACACAAAAAGAAGTGCGGCTGCGGTATGTGCTATGCAGACCGCACAAAATGAAGAGCGGCCGCGGTATGTGCTATGCGGACCGCATAATATGCAGTGTGGCCGCGGTGGGGAACATTTCACTGGTCCTACTTCGGAAGCTCATATCTTTTGATCTACAAGAAATTTTGAGATGATTCAAAAACGATAATTGTAGCCCTTCGTATCTAGTTTCCAGAAAAGTAACGATATCTCAATTTGGACATCTATAGCGAAGGGTATGGCCAAAATACTAAAACATGTCACTGTAGAGGAAAGCCTATGCTGTCGCGGTCGTTTTTGTGCGGACCGCACTGGTTTTGTGCAGACCGTGGTCGATTTTGTGCGGTCTGCAGATGTGGAAATATGTGGGGTACTCTATAAATATCAGGTTTTGGGTTTTATTTGATATTTTGACCTAGAGAGCTCGGATTTTGGCGATTTTTCGAAGATTTTTCAAGAAATTCATCGGGGTACGTGATTCTAACTCAGATTTGGCTAGAGTACATGAATCTATCATTGAATTCATCATTTAATTCGTTATTTGGGATGGAATTTGGGAAGAAAATTGTGAAATCTTTCAAAAACGTAAAATGATGATTCGAAGGACCGAATGGTATTGGAATTGGATAATTTTCATATGGTTAGACTCGTGAGAGTATAAGGATTGTAGTTTTGTGAATTTTGTCAAATTTTGAGATGTGGGCCCGGGGTCGGGTTTGACCAATTTCTGGAATTTTGTGGTAATTCCATTGTTTTCGCTTGGGATTTGTTCCTTAGCATATTGTGACGTATTCGTTCTGATTTTGGATAGATTCGAGGGGCAAAGGCATAGCAAGTTAGAGATTTAGCCGATTTGAGGTGAGTAATGATTGTAAATGATGCTCTGAGGGTTTGAAACCCTGGATTGCACATCGTAGTGCTATATTGAGGTGAGGCACACGTTTGATGACGAGCGTGGGGTCGTGCACTATTGGAAATTGTGACTAGGTTCATCCCGGTTGATGATTTTATCGCGTATTTGACTGAAACTTTTATGTTATCATCATGATTTGGGCTGATTGCCATATTTGGGCTTCGTGCCAACAATTTGAACCCTTCGAGGATTTTTATTTCTATTTCCCCATTGTTTTGACTTACCAATTGAACTCACTCATGTTATTTTCCACTATTTTACTACTCAGCCATTTTTACTCTGTTTTGAGACTTAAATGATATTTTAAATGATGTTTTGGGCTGAGAAATACTGTTTTACTAATGCCCGAGGGGCTTGTGAGTATTATTTACTGAGTAAGGCCGAGGGCCTAGTTGTGAGGAAACACTGATACTGATTTGAGGCCGAGGACCTAAGATATGTACGTCGCGAGGTGGCTTGTTGATATTGTTTATGAGGCCGAGGGCCTGAGATATATACGCCACAAGGTGGCTGGATTTATATGAGGTCGAGGGCCTATATTTGATGCCACGAGATGACTTGATATTGCGCCTAGACCGTAAGGGGCCCTTCCCGGAGTTTGTACACCCCCAGTGAGCGCGGGTACCCATTATGATGTGAGATTGAGCCCGAGGGGATGGTACTTTTCTGAGATGTTGCCCGAGGGGAGGTTTTGTTGATACTGTGCTCGAGGGCCAAAATCTTACTTGTTATTTACCTGTTAATTACTTGTTTTACCTACTGAAAAAGGGATTTTACCTAATTCTTCACTGATTTACTGATTTTAAGTGAACTACACTACTTTGGTATAGAATGCCTTGTGTTTTACGTGTTTTCTTACTTTCAGTCATTATTTATATTTATTACTCACTAGGCCAGAGTACTCACATTACTCCCTACACCGTGTGTGCAGATTCAGGCGTAGCAGGTCCCACTCCTAAGTGTTGGTCCTTCCAGTCCAGGCGGTGTTTCAGAGACTACGAGGTAGCTATTGGCGTCTGCAGCCCCCGTGTCTCCGTTATCTTATTATTTCTATGTTCTTCAAATAGTTGTACCAGATATTGTATTTAGTAGACTCGTATTAGGATCCTTAGTTACTCATGACTTGTGACAACCCGGTTAGGGCTGTGTCGGGTTGGAATTCCGTTTTGTTATCTCTATTTCCGCTAATTGTGCTATTAAATCATGTTTGAACTGTTATTATGCTATTTAACTGCTTAAAAGGACGAAATGTGTTAGATTGGCTGGCATTGTCTTCACGAGAGGTGCCATCATGACTGGGTTCGGGGTTAGGGTCGTGATAAATTGATATCAGAGCCTAGGTTACATAGGTTTCACGAGTCATAAGCAGGTTTAGTAGAGTCTCGCGGATCGGTACGGAGACGTCTGTATTTATCCTCGAGAGGATGTAGAACCTTTAGGAAAAACTTCATATTCTCGAAATTCTTATCGTGAAAACTTGTTGATCCGAGTACTGAACTTATGTTATTCTATTCTCTCATAGATGGTGAGGACACGCGCTATCGAACAGGGTGGATGACCCTCAGTGCCACCAACTGTGGCCACCAGAGGTTGAGGACGCGGCCTTGGTCGTGGTAGAGGCAAAACAGTGAGGGCAGCACCTATAGATCCACCAGTTGCTCTAGCTCAGGATCATGCTCCAGCTATGGATGCTCCAGCAGCACCAGTTCAGGCTCCAGCTGTGCCCATCGTGATTTCGGGTCTTCAGGAGGCCTTGGCACAAATCTTATCAGTTTGCACTGGCCTGGCTCAAGCAGTTTCAGCCACTACAGCCGCAGCTACTTCACAGGCCGGGGGAGGCAATTAGACCCCCGCTGCTCGCACACCTAAGCAGCTAGTGCAGGGACTTCAGATGTCGGGGGCACCTCTAGACCAGCCGGTTGCACCAGCTCAGGAGTTTGTAGTACTAGTTATGCCGGATGATGAGCAGCGTCAACTTGAGAGGTTTGGTAGACTCCAGCCTCCGACTTTTAGCAGAGTAGAGGGCAAGGATCCCCAGGGTTTCTTGGATAAGTGCCAACGGATGCTTCGTATAGCAGGGATTATTAAGTATAGTGGTGTGGCATTTACTACCTTTCAGTTTTTCGGGGCTGCCTTCACTTGGTGGGAGGCATATGAGAGACGTAGGCCTGTGGGAGCAGCGCCCCTCACTTGGCAGGAGTTCTCCATTCTCTTCCTAGAGAAGTATGTGTTGCAGTCCCATAGAGAAGAGCTGCGAAGGCAGTTTGAGTGGTTGCGATAGGGGGATATGACTGTGTCACAGTATGAGTCGAGATTTTCTGAGTTGGCTCGCCATGCCGTCTGGATGGTTCCGACCGATCGTGAGAGGATCAGGAGATTTGTTGATGGCCTGACTTATCATCTCCGTATTCTTATGACCAGAGAGAGTGATGGGTGCTATATTCGAGGAGGTGGTTGATATCGCCCATGAGATTAAGACAGTTCGCTGGTAGGAGCGAGAGGAGAGGGAGGCCAAGAGGCCTCGAAGATCGGGAAGTTATAGTGGTGCTCCTTCGAGGGGCCAGTTTCAGCATGGTAGAGGTCGTTCTTTCAGGCCTGCTCAGTCAGCCCGCCCAGGTCATCGTAGGCATCTTCAGTTCATTGTTATCATGGATCTTAGTAGGGCCAGTCATCACTCAGCGCCCTCCCAACTCAGAGTTCATCTCGTGCCCCATCAGTTCAGGGCTCTTCTATGCCGAGTGCACCTGCTAGTCACTCCGTTGCGAGGGGTTCCCTTCAGTCCCCTTCTTCAGCACCTGGGAGTTGTTATGAGTGTGGTTACATGGGACACATGTGGAGCAGTGTCCTCGTCGGGTTGCTAGTTCGTCTCAGCAGAGAGGTCAGTCCTCGACTTCCGCTCTAGTTACTTCACCACCCACCTAGCTAGCTAGGGGTGGAGGTCAGGCAGCCAGGGGTTGCCCCGAAGGGGAAGGTCGATCAGGCGGTGGCCAGGCTCGTTTCTATACTATCCCAGGCAGGCCAGATGCTATTGCTTCACCTAGGCGGTGGCCAGGCTCGTTTTCCCGATGTGTTTTCTGCAGACTTGTCGGGCATCCACCAGATAGGGATATTGATTTTGGTATTGACCTGGTGCCGGGCACTCAACCCATTTCTATTCTGACGTATCATATGGCACCAGCGGAGCTGAAAGAATTGAAGGAGCAACTTCAGGAGCTCCTAGATAAGGGGTTCATTCGGCCTAGTGTGTCACCTTGGGGTGCCGGTTGTGTTTGTGAAGAAGAAGGATGGCACAATAAGAATGTGCATTGATTTTAGGTAATTGAACAAGGTAACAATTAAGAACAAGTATCCTTTGCCTCGCATTGATGATTTATTTGACCAGCTTCAGGGAGCGAGGGTGTTCTCCAAGATTGATCTCCGTTCAGGTTATCACCAGTTGAAGATTAGGGACTCAGATATTCTTAAGGCAACTTTCAGGATCCCAATATGGTCATTATGTGTTCTTGGTGATGTCTTTTGGGTTGACCAATACCCCAGCAGCGTTCATGCATTTGATGAACAGCGTGTTCTGGACTTATCTCAATTCATTCGTCATAGTCTTCATTGATGATATTCTGTTGTATTCGCGTAGTCAGGAGGAGTATGCGGAGCATTTGAGAGTTGTATTGCAGAGATTGAGGGAGGAGAAGCTTTATGCAAAATTCTCCAAGTGTGAGTTTTGGCTCAGTTCAGCGACTTTCTTGGGGCACGTGGTGTCCAGCGAGGGTATCCAGGTTGATCCGAAGAAGATAGAGGCGGTTCAGAGTTGGCCCAGACCGTCCTCAGCCACAAAGATTCACAGTTTCCTTGGTTGCCAGGCTATTATCGCCAGTTTGTTCAGGGATTCTCATCTATCGCATCGCTCTTGACCAAGTTGACTCAGAAGGGCGCTACATTTGTATGGTCAGACGAGTGTGAGGAGAGCTTTCAGAAGCTCAAGACAACTTTGACCACAGCTCCAGTGTTGGTTTTGCCATCAGCTTCAGGTTCATATACCGTGTATTGTGATCAGCCCTTTTTAAACCATTTTGAGACTTAAATGATATTTTAAATGATGTTTTGGGCTGAGAAATATTGTTTTACTAATGCCCGAGGGGCTTGTGAGTACTTTTGACTGAGTAAGGCCGAGGGCCTAGTTGTGAGGAAACACTGATACTGATTTGAGGCCGAGGGCCTGAGATATGTACGCTGCAAGGTGGCTTGTTGATATTGTTTATAAGGCCAAGGGCCTGAGATATATACGCCGTGAGGTGGCTTGATTGATATGAGGCCGAGGGACTAGATTTGATGCCACGAGATGGCTTGATATTGCGCTTGGGCCGTAACGGGCCCCTCCCGGAGTCTGTACACCCCCAGTGAGCGCGGGTACCCATTATGATGTGAGATTGAGCCCGAGGGGCTGGCATTGTTTTGAGATTGAGCCCGAGGGGGCTGGTACTGTTCTGAGATGTTGCCCGAGGGGCGTTTTTGTTGATATTGTGCCCAAGAGGCTAACATTTACCTATTATTTACCTGTTAATTACTTGTTTTACGTGCTGAAAAAGGGATTTTACTTGATTCTTCACTGATTTACATATTTTAAGTGATTTTTACTGCTTTGGTATAAAATGCCTTGTGTTTTACGTGTTTTCTTACTTTTAGTCATTATTTATATTTATTACTCACTAGGTCGGAGTAGTCACATTACACCCTGCATCGTGTGTGTAGATTCAGGCGTAACAGGTCCCGCTCCTGAGTGCTGATCCTTCCAGTCCAGACAGTGTTTCGGAGACTACGAGGTAGTTGTTGGCGTCCGCAGCCCCCGTGTCTCTCTTATCTTATTATTTCTATGTTCTTCAAATAGTTGTACCATATATTGTATTTAGTAGACTCGTATCCGGATCCTTAGTTGCTCATGATTTGTGACACCCCGGTTAGGGCTATTTCGGGTTGGAATTCCGCTTTGTTATCTCTATTTCCACTAATTGTGCTATTAAATCATGTTTGAACTGTTCTTATGCTATTTAACTACTTAAAAGGACCAAATGTGTTAGACTGGCTGGCCTTGTCTTCATGAAAGGTGTCATCACGACCGGGTTCAGAGTTAGGGTCGTGGCAGTTCCAAATCTAGAAAAAAATATTTTTCTTGAGAAGATCACAAACAATATGAGCATCATTTTTTCTAGTAGAAACTGCTTCTACCCATTTTGAAACGTAGTCAACAGCTACCAACATATATTCCTAGCCATTTGAAGGAGGAAAAGGACCCATAAAATCAATGACCCAAACATCAAAAATTTCACACACAAAAATAGAGTTAAGAGGCATTTCATCCCTTTTTGAAATGTTACCGATTCTCTGGCATTTATCGCAAGTGGCGACATAATTCCTTGCATTTTTTAATAGAGTAGGCTAGAAAAATCCAACTTTAAGTACTTTATCTGCTGTTTTTCTTCCTCTATAGTGTCCTCCTACAGCCCCATCATGGCAGTGACTTAAGACGTTGTTCATTTCTGTCTCCGGCAGACATCTCCTAATCATGTCATCTGCACAAAATTTAAACAAGTAAGGATCTTCCCAGTAATAATGTCTTGCTTGTTTTTTAAGTTTTTTCTTTTGTTCATAAGAAAGATCTTTTGGAATCCATCCTCCAGCCAAATAGTTGGCAATATCAGCGAATCAAGGTGATCGATTTATAACGGTTGTGACTGAAAATATATGTTCATCGGGAAATCCCTCTTTGATATCTTCTATCTCAATAGGAGGATTTTCCAAACGAGACAAATGATCAGCTACTTGATTCTCAGAACCTTTTCGATCTTTTATTTTAAAATCGAATTCTTGCAAAAGGATTATCCATCTTAGCAATCTGGGTCGAGCATCCTTCTTTGCTAAGAGGTACTTTAAAGTTGCATGATCAGTATAAATTGTCACCTTTGTTCCTATCAAATAGGAACGAAATTTGTCAAATGTAAATACTACTGCAAGTAGTTCCTTCTCAGTTGTAGCATAATTCTTTTGAGCTTCATTGAGGGTTCTGCTGGCGTAGTAAATAGTCCTGAAAATCTTGTCTCTCTTTTGTCCCAATATCGTTCCAATTGCTATATCACTTGCATCACACATTATCTCAAATGGTTCGCTCCAATCAGGGAAACAACAATTGGAGCATTAGTCAAATGTTCCTTGAGAATCTTAAATGCTTTTCTGCAATCATCTGAAAATTCAAACTTCACATCTTTCATCAGTAGGTTAGTCAGAGGTTTTGAGATTTTTGAAAAATCTTTTATATACCTTCTATAAAAGCCTGCATGCCCTAAGAAACTTCTAATGCCTTTAATAGTGGTAGGAGGGGGTAATCCTGCTATAAGATCAATTTTAGCCTTATCAACTTCTATCCCTTTAGTAAAAAATTTATGTCCTAAAATAATTCCCTCTGTTACCATAAAATGACATTTTTCCCAATTAAGAACTAAATTTGTCTCTTCATATCTTTTAAGCACCAAAGTTAAATGATAGAGACAATCTTCAAATATCTTACCAAAAAGTGTGAAATTATCCATAAATATTTCAAGAAACTTTTCAGTCATATCTGAGAAAATTACCGACATGCAACGCTGAAATGTAGCAGGAGCATTGCATAGTCCAAATGGCATTCTTCGGTAAGCATACGTACCTTGGGGGCATGTGAATGTGGTTTTCTCTTGATCTTCTGGATCAATTGGTATCTGATTATACCCAGAATATCCGTCAAGAAAACAGTAAAAACCATGGGCTACAACTCTTTCAAGTATTTGATCAATAAAGGGCAAAGGAAATTGATCTTTCCTTGTGGTATCATTAAGTCGCATGTAATCAATACAGACTCTCCATATTGTGACTGTTCTAGTAGGTATGATTTCATCATTTTCATTTTTTATTACTGTCATACCTCATTTTTTCGGTACTACTTGTACAGGACTTACCCAAGGACTGTCAGATATTGGATAAATGATACCTGTTGCTAGAAGTTTCACCACTTCTTTCTTGACGACTTCCTGCATTGCCAGGTTTAGTCTCCTTTGGGGTTGGACTATTGGCTTATAATCATTCTCCATAAGAATCATGTGCATATAAATAGCTGGATTGATTCCTTTAATATCAACTATAGTCCACCCTAAGGCTCTTTTGTGTTTTCTCATGACTCTAATCAGTTTGCTTTCCTGTTCTATAGTCAAAGAAGATGAAATGATTACTGGAAATAATACAGGTTCAAGAAACACATATTTTAAATGAGAAGGAAGTTCTTTGAGTTCAATTTTTAATTGTACTCCTTCTTGTGAGACTTCCTTATTTTCTGACTCTTTTTCTAGTATTTCAGCTTGTTCTCTAATTACGGGGTTATCATCACTTATGGTACCTGACCTAGCCAAACATCTCTCCAATGAATCAGTAATTAACTGATTATCTTTGTATTCCTCTACAAGGTCATCTAGTAAGTCAATTTGAAAACAAGATGATGATGACTCATCCCCAGGAAATTTCATTATTTTCTGCATGTCAAAAATCACTTTTTCCTCATCAACTCGCAATATTAATGGTCCTTGATGAACATCAATAATTTCTCTCCCTATTGAGACAAATGGTCTACCTAAAATTAATGGTACCTCAGTATTTTCTTTCATTTCAAGCACTATAAAATCTACTAGAAATACAAATTTGTCAACTCTGACAAGGATATTTTTAATAATTCCTTTTGGTCTCTTAGTACTTTGATCAGCTAATTGAAGAGACACACCAGTATCTTTCATTTCACCAAGTTCTAATTTTCGGAAAATTGGAAAAGGCATTAGATTTATTGAAGCACCTGAATCACATAACGCCTTTTCAAAGTGAGTACCTCCCACGGTATAAGGAATTGTAAAACTTCTGGGATCACCAAGTTTCTGAGGGAGCTTATTTTGAAGTATAGCATTACATTTCTTTGTAAGCTTAACCACTAAAACTTCTTCCAATTTTCTTTTACTTGACAAAATTTCTTTGAGAAATTTAGCATATGAAGACATTTGCGTCAAAGCATCTGTGAAAGGTATGTTAATGTAAAGTTGCTTCAAAATATCTAGAAACTTTGAAAACTGTTTGTCAAGCTTTTCTCTTTTCATCTTTTGGGAAAAAGGGAGAGGTACAGAGTGAGGATTTGTTATCAATACATTTTCTTGTGCATTTTTCCCTTTATTCTTTTGTTCTTTTGGAAACTTAAATTCTATTTTATTCTCATCTTCATTTACCTTTTCCACTTCTTGTAGCTTTCCTTCTCTATCTGCATATGGATCATCAAGAGATTTACCTGATAGTAGAGAGATGGCTTTGAGGTGTTCTTTTGAATTTTTCTCAGTATTGCTTGGTAGAGCCCCTTGAATTTCTCCATACATGAGGGTTTCTAATTGGCTTACCTGAATTTTCAAATTTTTGATAGATGAATGTTGACTTTCAACCTTCTCGTCAGTAGCCTTAATGAATTTGTACATCATGTCTTCAAGGCATTGTTGATGAGCTCTTTGGGGCTGTTGCTGATATTGTTGAAAATTTTTGTTGCCGTCTATTTTGATTTTGAAAACTAGGTAGTCCATGTACCTGCTGCTTTTGATTTAAAAATCTTTGATGATTTTCAGCACCATTAGGATTACTCCACTGAAATCCTGGATGTTTTTGTGCCATGGGACTACCAAATGAGTATTTATTTTTATAATCAATCACATTTACCTGTTCCTCATTTTGTGTTGAAGCTTGACATTTATGATTTGGATGATTACCTTGACAAACATCACAATTTTCGAGTTGGGATGATGTGTGAGCACCTACCTGAAAGGCCTCAACTTTTTGTGTTAAGTTCGCAATTTGTTGTGTCAATGAATTCAAAGCTTCAACTTGATTTACTCCTGCTGTTTTCTTGATAATCATTCTGTCTGAGGGCCATTGAACATCATTTTTCGAAATCTCATTAAGCAATTGCATTGCTTCTACAGTAGTTTTTCCCATTATTGATCCTCCTAATGTTGCATCAATCACATTTCTAGCAGAGGGATTAAGACCGTGATAGAAATTATATAAAATGTCAGGGTCTTTGATACCATGATGTGGGCATTTTCTTAATATTGCTGCTAATCTTTCCCATGCCTGGTATACAGATTCAGAATCTGTCTGCATAAAATTATTAATTTCTTGCTTCATTTTAAATGTTTTTACAGGTAAAAAATATTTATTAAGAAATTTTTGGGTCATTTGGTCCCATGTTGTAATGGAACCTCTTGGTAGACTTCGCAACCATGTTTTGGCTTCACCTTTTAATGAAAAAGGAAAAGGCTGCAACCTAATAACATCTGTTGTGACTCCATTATACATGCAAGTTTCAACTAATTCAAGAAAATTAATTAAATGGGTGTGAGGATCTTCACTCGCATCACCAGTAAACTGACATGACTGTTGAATGGTTTGAATCAAGCCTGTGCAGATTTCAAAGTTATTTGCTGCAATTGATGGTCTCCTCACACTTGATTCTCCTTCAAAATAATCTGGCCTTGCATAATCACGGAGTATTCTATCACGTCGTAGTGCCACCTCATCAAACTGTTCTTCTACTTGATGTGGTGGAAGTTGGTTATTGAGTTCTTCGTTCTCCATTTCTTCACAAGCTATACTTTGAGGAGATGATGTTTGTCCTTTCCTGCACAATTGAAGAGATTTTTCAATTTTTGGGTCGTAATTCGCCAACTCTTTTGTTGAAGTGCGGGTCATAAACTACCTGAAATCCTTATAGCAAAGATTTTTAATTGTTTTTGAAAGAAAATCAAACTTAGTTCCTAAAATAGTAGTGGTGACACAAAAAACAAGTATATAAAAATTAAAATAGTAGTAGTACTTAACATAACTAGTGATACTAATTAAAAATAGAAAATAAAGTATTTTTTTTATAATGAAAAGAGCTATCTGATCCTAGAAATAATAGTATGATATTGTAGAGTAAAATATAAATTAAACGATAAAGAAAGAAAATGATACGAAAATAGTAAGTAGTATTATTATTAATAAGAGAAAACTAAGAGAAAAATGTTACTAGTATTAATAGTTACAGTAGTAACAAAAAGAAGAAAAAGATAATAATAATTATTATTAATAGAATAGTAAGTTCTCAAATTAGTAACAAAACAATTAATCTGAGGTAGATGTTGCCAATCCCCGGCAACGGCGCCAAAAAATTGACGAGTGTGTAGCGTGTGTATAAATTAAACTCGTACTCTGTCAAATTATAGTATAGAAAGATGTCGAACCCACAGAGATTGGTTTATCTATTCTACAGACGTTTCTTGTTTTAATTACTATTTGAGAAAATCAGAAAGAGTTGAGTTGTAAATTCACTAACTAAAAATGCATAAATAGAGCAGTACAATTTTTTTTTTATTTTTCACAAATATAATAAAAGGTGTTGGGATCTTGACTTCATTTAATATTTCTATTGTATAGTAGAATTATTATTCTTCAATTTCTATTTCTCAAAAAGGTATAAATGCCTCTCACGATTACAAATATATATTATTACTCAAGTTGAACAATTAATTGCACACCTCTCGGTTATACAAATTAATCTTCAAAATAGTAATACTAAAGAACCAGAAATATATGATTGAACTAAAACATGCTCTTGATAGTAAGTCCCTTTCGGTTACCTTACTTGTTATAACTGATTATTACACCATACGCCTCTCTCGATTATAAATAAGTATAAAATTAATTATAACATAAAAAGATAGATGTTACTGAATAAAATATTAACATTTATCAATACTACATTTAACTATATTATTTCTTCGGCCTCTCTCGATTACAGAGTTAATAAACAGTTTATATGTAGTACAAGATAGATAGATGTTAATAAATTAAATAACGTCTAACTATAAAAACAGATAAAAGTTAAATAAATTCTAGCTCAAACATGTGAATTTGAGGAATAATATCTACTATTATATAGAAATATTAAGATCCGTCCTTCTCCCAACACAAGATAAGTTACTCCATACTGGAACTAGTACTAACAATGGAAATATTCTTGTGCATTAAATAAGATAATAGAAACAAATATTCAAGAAGAATAATTCCCCCTATTTAATTGAAAGCAAGAATTAGAGTAATTTCCTACACTGAAATTTATTTAGAAACAACAACGAAACCACTATTGTGATTTAAAAGAAAAGATAACTCGATACTAGTGAAAGAAATAAAACAAAGAAGCTTATAAGAATTTGGATTCAGATTTCTAGTTCTAAGCTTTCTCTCCACTGCCATCCTCCTCTGATCGGGCAACATCTCTTTATATAAGAAAATTTCATGATGACTTCTCGATTTGGTGCTAGATTTCCATGGCAAATCTAGATTTTGCATTTGCAGATATGAGAATTCGTCATTATAAGTTTAGATTTCGTCGATTTCATCATGGCAAATATAGATTTTGCATTTGCAGATATGAGAATTTGAATTCTCGATTAGGTGCTAAATTTCAATGGCAAATCTAGATTTTGAAATTGCAGAGATGAGAATTCTACAATTCTAAGTTTAGATGTCATCATGGCAAACCGAGACTTGGTGCATTGTCACGGTAGTAATGAATCATAGCTCGATCTTACACTTTATTGTATTTTTCTTGAATATTTATTTTTATTTTTTTCATGTTGCGCACAATAATTCTGCTATAATCATTCCTGCAAAATAAAGTTAAGAATATGGAGGAAACATGATAATTTTTATATTTTTATGAGAGAAATAATGTGGTTAATATCTGGTAAAATGCACTTATCAATAAGGAATTTAGGCATTTGGAGAAGAATTAAATCTTTTTATTGTATTAAGTGTATCAATTCAACTGTTATCTTCTAATTGTATTTCCTTAATATTTTTATCAGAAAATAAATCTAAACCATAAAACACAAATTGATTATTATGCTTTAAGGAACATTCAAGATTAAGGCAATATTTTTTTAAATTTTAAACATCTAGTGATCTTAGTTCTTACTGCCAAATAGAAAATCAAAAATATTTTCATATGCTGCGAATTGTTCAAATCTATTTTGAAGTGAAAAAATAGCATTGTCTATTATGTATAAACGTAATCAACTCTAAAGTACTCTTCAAAAGATTTTGAGATTCCATTATCAACATTCGTATCAAATTTTTACTTCCTGTATTCATTTCAAGTGCAATTTCCTTGGTAGAAATCATAGCAATTACAAATCCTTCTTATCTATATTTATTAAAGAAATAAATCAAACTTTTTTATTTTGCAAAACTTTTTTCAAAAGTTATACATAGTTTATTAGGTATAACAAAAAATGAGACCCCAAAAAATATGGGGCCTAAAATAATTACTTTACTTGCTTTATGAAATGGTTGTCCATGGTAACCAAAGTTCAAGTTGGTGTAATTCCCTCGTACGAAAATAATTTTCCGTATTCAAAATACACAAACAAATGGAACAATCAATCATAATCTTCACAAGTCACAACTAACTGTGGAATATTAAATGTACAATTCTGTGATTTCGAGGAGTAAATTCCATTTTCACATAGTCAAAAGTAAATCAACTTACACCTTTGGTATCAGAATACTCATGGAGAAAATTCTCATAAAGCTGCTGAAAAGACCTAACTCTATATGAAGACGGATATGCGCTACTGTGTATATACGTGTAAAAATACAAAATCGAAACTGGTCAACAGGGGCAGATGTAGCTACTAGCTAGTATTAATGGTATTTACGTTTATGTGTAGCTTTGACTCAAATTATATATATTTGTTAAAAAATTCATCAAATGAGGACAAAATAATGGGCACGAATAGAAGCCCCGACTGAAACCCGTAAAGTTTAAATCTTTAATCCCTTTGCACGGAAGCAATGACTTTAACACCTGAATTTTGCTTGACCTAACATGTAATTTAATGTGATGTTGCTTATGAAAATGACACATGCATCGCTTATTTATTTGGAGATATTTTGCTATCTTTGCTTTGCATCGCCCCAATGCCCAAGCACTAGCTACCCAAAATAGTATATTTGCATCTATACCCGTTTTTTGGTTATATTTTAATTTGTGTTCGCTTTGCAAAAATAATTACAAGCGTACCCATTTTTTCGCGTAACTTCAGCATACGAGGATGAAGTAGCAAAGACAATCACACAAAACTGCAGCATTCTAGTAGACTGGCTTGAAGTAGCAAGTGTACTGAAATTTTTGTTTGTAATTGCTGAAATTAAGCATATTAGCTGAAGTTTTGTTCTCTATTTGCTGAAATTTTTGTTTGTAATTGTTGAACTTAAGCATAGTAGTTGAAGTTTTGTTCTTTATTTGCTGAAGTTTTTGTTTGTAATTGCGCTAAATAAGCTGAATTTTTTTTTTGTCCTGGATTCATTAGTTTTGTCATTAAGCTTTTTCAAAAACTTCAGCAGAAGATGCTGAAGTTATTTAGTTCATTTATAAAAGTTTCAGCATTAAATAAGCTGAAGTTCTTTTGTCCTGGATAAACTTTTTCAAAAACTTCACCAGAAGATGCTGAAGTTATTTAGTTCATTTGTAAAAACTTCAGCACTAAAAGCTGAAGTTTTTTTGTCCTGGATTCATTAGTTTTGTCATAAAGCTTTTTCAAAAATTTCAGCAGAAGATGCTGAAGTTATTTAGTTCATTTGTAAAAACTTCAGCACTATATAAGCTGAAGTTTTTGAAAAAGCTTTCTAACATACTAGATAAATAATCAGATTTCCAACAGTATCAAAATCATAAATTTTGAAAATAATAAACGTGAAAAGAACAGAATTATCATTGTCTACGAACAGAATTACGTAAAAATATTCACAAATTATTGTCTACTAACTTACGTAATTATTTATAATTTGTTTCTAAATAATCTGATAAACATACTTATGGCAATCATCCCTAGCAGCAGCAACAGCAGCAGCAGCAGCAGAAGAAGAAGAAGAAGAAGAAGAAGAAGAAGAAGAAGAAGAAGAAGAAGAAGAAGAAGAAGAAGAAGAAGAAGAAGAAGAAGAAGAAGAAGAAGAAGAAGAAGAAGAAGAAGAAGAAGAAGAATGAGGAGGAGGAGGAGGAGGAGGAAGTTGTTTAAAAAATGGATATAAGTTAAAAAAAAATTAAAAAATGGGTATATGTTAAATGGGAGCGACCAAATAGGGCGCTCCGTGCAATTTTTACGATTTATCAACCACCGCCTAAGGAATTAGTTTGGAGTTTGGACTTTCGCATATCAGCATGGCCTGCTCTAATATTTCTGTCCCTATCCCAAATTGGCATTGAAGAAGCTTAATGGTACATGGCCTAACATTATTTGTAGAATTCAAGTAATAACAGGAAAAAAAGAAGAAATGAGGCATGTATAAAATTTCTGAAGTGATAAAATCTTGGGGATTCAAAAAATGAAATTTTATGTTCCCAGGCCTTAAAAACCTCTCTTAGCATCACCTCGATTTGTGTGCGCAGTCTGGGCGTGTAGCCGGAAAGTTTAAATGTGAAAATCTGTGAAAAATAATAAATTTTGACTATAAAACGAATCAATTTGATTTCGGTCAACATTTTAGGTAAATGGACTTAGACCCGTGATTTGACGGTCCCGAAAGGTCCGTAGGAAAATATGGGACTTGGGCGTATACCCAGAATCGAATTCCGAGGTCCCAAGCCCGAGAAATGGTTTTTTGAAGAAAATTATTTTCTAAAATTGTTTATAAGGGTTGGAAATGAATTTTGATTAAAACATGTTGGTATCGAGCCCGTATTTTGGTTTTGAAATCCGGTACAGATCTTATATATGATTTAAGATAATTCTGTGAAGTTTGGTAAGAAGTGGAATTCGTTTGACGTGATTCGGACCTTAAGTGCAAATTTGATGTTTAAAGGAGTTTTGAGAAATTTCATTGATCTTGAGGTTTAATTCGATGTTCATGATGTTATTTTGGTGATTTGAGTACACGAATAAGTCTGTAGGATGTTTTTGAGGTTGTGTGTATATTTGTTTTGGAGCCCCGAGAGTTCGAGTGAGTTTTGGATAGGCCACGAGGTGCAATTTGAACTAAGAAAAATTGCAGAAATTTTGCTGGTATGATCAGGCCTGCAGGTTTCGCATTTGCGAAGCCTGGCTCGCAAATGCGAGGTCTTGGTCTCAAATGCGAACCAGCCCAGGTTTGCCTTATCTCGTAAATGCGAGCTATGTTTCGCAAATGCGACCTCGCAAATGCGAGGATCCCCTTCGCAAATGCGTTTTATGCTGGAAAGGCTTGAAGTCGGAAATGCGACTTATTGTTCACAAATGCGAAAGCCCAGATTTCGTAAGAGTTCGCAAATGTGAGCTTCCCTTCGCAATTCCCAAGCCAGCAGAGGTCGGGGTTCGCAATTGCAAATCCCTGTTCGCAATTCCCACATCTGAGACCTGCAACTTTTATACTTAAATGATTTTAAACTCATTTTTCACATCTTTTCAAAACACAAACTCATTTGTGCAATTTTCCAAGAACAACTCTTCTTCCAAATCGATTGTAAGTTAATTTTTACTCATGTCTCTCAATCATTAACATCTTTTAACATGATTTCAACTCAAAATCAATGATTTTCATGGGGGAAATTGGGTGTTTTGGGTAGAACCTAGGTTTTTCAAAAATTGGCGATTGAGCCTCGATTTGAGGTCCGATTTCAAAACAAATTATATATTTGGGTTCGTGGGGGCATGGGTAGGTTTTGATTCGAACCTCGGGTTTTGACCATGTGGGCCCGGGGCGATTTTTGACTTTTTGGGCAAAACTTTGGAAAACTCATTTTTATGCATTCAAATCGATTCACTTGGCGTTTATTGATGTAATTAAGTAACTTGTGACTAGATATGAGCGAATTGGCGGTGGAATCAAAGGGTAAAGCTATAATTGAATCGTGAATTATGTTTGTGGCATCGAGGTAAGTGTTTGGTCTACCTTAACTTGAGGGATTACGAGTTGAGTCCTATTTGCTATGTGCTGAGTACGACGTCATGGTGGCGAGTATCTATACGTTGGTGTCTAGCATGCCTGTGATTCTTTATATTGTGATTATCATGAATTCGTTGTATCTTTCATGCCTTAGTGGGAGCTTCTATTTGTTGTACAAAGAATGTGGAAGGAAATTGTGATCTATGAACATTAAGGAGCGTTGGCTCAAGTTGCATAACGAATTGTGAAAGTGTAAGAGATAGTTGAACCTCTAGAGCATTGGCTCGAGTTTTGAAGTGAATTGCGAAGTAAAAGTGAGAAAAAGAAGGGATTATTATGTTGTCACCCTTATCGGGCTATTGTTGACTTATTTGTTATCTCCCTTGTCGGGATGTTGATGTTATTGATGTTGTTCCCTTGTCGGGATACTTATTGCAAATTTCCTTTATTTCCTTTCCCTATTATTTGTGATTGATGTTTGGGCGAGGAAGAGGGTTAAAGCTCTAGGGGTGATGCCATGCATTGTTTGTTTTTTTTGTGAGGAAAGAGTGTAAAGCACGAAGAGTGATGCCGTGTATGATTGTGAGGAAAGAGTGTAAAGCACGAAGGGTAATGTCGTGCCGCACGATGTACCATTCTGAGTCGATTATATTGATTATATGGTGAGGAAAGAGAGCAAAAGCACGAAGGATGATGCCGTGTACATTTTATTATATGATTGCTTTGGTGAGGAGGAGAGTAAAAGTACGAATGGTGATGCCGTTCATTTATTGATTTTTGATTCTTTGTTAATATCCGAGTTATGTTATTTTCCTTTGTTTATTTGATGTTCCTTCTATTCGGAATTGTTATTTTCCCCACAGCGTGCTCCCCCTCCCATACTTGGCTGGTTATTTCTATATTACTTTTCCATTGTATATATATTGAAAATGCACAAGTTTATTTGGTAGTCTGGTCCTAGCCTCGTCACTATTTCGCCAAGGTTAGGTTGGACACTTACCAGCACATGGGGTCGGTTGTGCTGATACTACACTCTGCACTATGTGTAAATCTCGGAGCAGCTTTTGGACAGTAGCTTGGAGGATTCCTTTAGTCCATCCAGAGACCCAAGGTAGACTTGCAGGCGTCCGCAGGCCCTGGCATCTCCCTCTATCCCTATTTCCTGTTTCATTTTTCTTTTATTCAGAAACAGTGTAGTGTTATTTCTTCAGACTTTGTATGTAGCAATCTTAGACAGTCTGTGACACTGTGACACCAGGTTTGGGTAGTTAAGGCTTAAGTATTTGTAATAGATGCAGTTTTTATATATTTTTATGGTTGTCTTCCGCTTAAATTTGAATTTCCGTTGTCACCACGTTATCGTCTTATATTTGTTAAAAAGAAATAATTGGTTGATGAATTAATTAGATTAAAGGTTTGGATTGCCTAGCTTACATTAGTAGGCGTCATCACGACTACTGAGGGTGGGAAATTCGGGTCATGACAAGTTGGTATCAGAAATCTAGGTTACATGGGTCTCACAGTTCACAAACAAGCTTAGTAGAGTCTGAGGGATCGGTACAGAGACGTCTATATTTATCCCCCCAGAGGCTACAGAGTTAGGAACAACTTTGCATTTATTCTCTCTTGTAATGCGGTTTGGTTTCTCAATGCAAATTGAATTTCTACTCTATTCTTTCACAGATGGCGAGAACACACACTTACTCATCCACTGACCAGCAGCCCGAGCCCCCAGTAGCAACTCACACGAGGGGTAGAGGGTGAGGCTGAGGCCGTGCTAGAGGCCGAGGTAGGGGCAGAGCTCAGCCCCGAGCAGCAGCACCAGCGGCGGAGCCTCAGGTTGACTTTGATGATAAGGTTCCGGCCCCAGCAGTTCCGGTGGGCCCCGCTCAGGTCCAAAGGGGTTTATTGCTACCCCAGTTCTTCAGGATGCTCTGGTCCGTCTAGTGGGCCTCATGGAGAGTGTCACCCGAGCAGGCTTACTTCCTGTAGAACCAGCCATCTCTCAGGCTAGAGGAGGAGCCCAGACTCCTACTACTCGCACTCCGGAGCAGGTAGCTCCCCAAATTCAGACTCCAGCGGTTCAGCTAGTTAGAGCAGTTCAGCGGGGTATGGTAGCTCAGACCGGTGATTGAGTGGCTATTTCTGTCGATGCTTTGTGGAGGTTGGATAGGTTCACCAAGATCTTCACTACTACTTTCAGCGGTGCGTCTATTGAGGATCCCCAGGATTATCTAGACAGCTGTCATGAGGTTTTCAGGAACATGGGGATAGTTGAGACCAATGGGGTCAATTTTGCTACTTTTCGCTTGTCTGGATCCGCCAAGACTTGGTGGAGGGATTTCTGTTTAGCTAGACCATCCAGATCGCCGATTTTGACTTGGGAGCAGTTTACGCAGCTATTTCTGGAGAAGTTTCTCCCCATCACTCAGAGAGAGGTCTATCGGAGGTAGCTTGAGCATCTCCATCAGGGTTCTATAATTATTACCTAGTATGAGACCAGATTCATCGACTTGGCTCGTCATGCTCTTATCATACTTCCCACCGAGAGAGAGGGGGTAAGGAGGTTTATTGATGGACTTATTCAGCCGATTAGTCTTCAGATGGCTAGGGAGGCTAGGAGTGAGATATCTTTCCAGGAGGCGGCTAATGTGGCCAGGAGAGTGGAGATGGTTCTGTTACAGGGAGGTGGTCATGGGTCAGACAAGAGGCCCCGTCATTTAGGCCGATTCAGTGGTACCTCGTTTGGAGGCAAAGATTCATATGGTAGAGGCCATCCCCCTAGGCCTTTTCAGTCAGCACTTCAGGTTTCTCACGGTGCTTCAGGTGGTCGTGGTTCCTATATGCAGTATTCTGATCAGCAGTCCTACAGTGTACCACCAGCACCTATCAGTGCACTATTGCTTCAGAGTTTCCGGGATGGTCATTCAGGTCGTCAAGGCTAGCACTTGAGGGCTTGTTACACTTGTGGTGATATGGGTCATATTGCTAGGTTTTTCCCTCGAGCACCGAGTAGCTCTCAGCATCAGGGTTCCCGTGCCATGGTTCAGGCACCAGGTGTTCCACAGCCCGCCCAGCCAACTAGAGGTAGGGGTAGAGGTACTAAAGGTGGAGGTATAGGTATTAGAGGTGGAGCTCAGACCACTAGAGGTGGAGGCCAGCCGGCAGCAGGTCATCCCAGAGATGTAGTTCAGGGTGGTGGGGCTCAGCCCCGATGTTATGCTCTTCCAACCAGGCCCGAGGCTGAGGCTTCAGATGCAGTTATTACAGGTACGGTTCTGGTTTGTGATAGAGATGCTTCAGTGTTATTTGATCTAGGGTCTGTGTACTCATATGTGTCATCTTATTTTGCACCGTATCTGGTCATACCTAGTGATTCTTTGAGTGCCTCTGTTTATGTGTCTACACCGGTGGGTGATTCTATTATGGTAGATCGAGTCCATCGTTCATGTATAGTTGTGATTGGGGGTCGTAATACTCGCATAGATTTGCTTCTTCTGGACATGGTTGATTTCGATGACATATTGGGGATGGACTGGTTATCACCTTACCATGCTATCTTGGACGGTCATGTCAAGATTGTGACCTTAGCTTTGCCGGGTTTGCCTCATTTAGAGTAGAGAGGGACTCCTAGTCATTATACTCGTAGTATTATCTCTCATGTGAAGGCTCGACGTATGGTCGAGAAGGGGTGTTTGGCCTATTTGGCATATGTTTGTGATTCTAGCACTAAGGTTCCTTCTATTGATTCTGTGCCCGTTGTTCGTGAGTTTCCTGAGGTTTTTCCTTCAGACCTGTCAGGTATGCCACCCGATAGGGATATTGACTTTTGCATTGATTTGGCTCCGGGCACTCAGCCTATTTCTATTCCGTCATATCGTATGGCCCCGCCGGAGTTGAAGGAGTTGAAGGAGCAGTTGCAAGACTTGCTTGAGAAGGGTTTCATTAGGCCGGGTGTTTCTCCTTGGGGTGTACCGGTGTTGTTTGTTAAGAAGAAGGACGGATCGATGAGAATGTGTATTGATTACCGGCAGTTGGACAAGGTTATAATCAAGAATAAGTATCTATTGTCGAGGACTAATGATTTGTTTGATTAGCTTCAGGGTGCTAAGGTATTTTCGACAATTGATTTGAGATCTCGCTACCATTAGTTGAGGATTAGGGCATCCGATGTCCTTAAGACAGCTTTCCGCACTCGTACGGGCATTATGAGTTCTTGGTCATGTCATTCAGGTTGACAAATGCCCCAACAGCTTTTATGGATATAATGAACTGAGTATTCAGGACTTACTTGGATTCGTTCGTGATAGTCTTCATTGATGATATTTTGATTTATTCTCGCAGCCGGGAGGAGCACGACTAGCATCTTAGTGTGGTTCTCCAGATCTTGCGGGATAGTCAGTTATATGCTAAGTTCTCTAAATGTGAGTTCTTGTTGAGTTCAGTAGCATTCTTGGGTCATGTGGTATCAGCAAAGGGTATTCAGGTTGATCCGAAGAAGATTGAGGCAGCCAAGAACTAGCCTAGACCAGCATCAGCTATAGAGATCAGAGTTTCTTAGGATTGGCAGGCTACTATCGTCGATTTGTGGAGGGGTTTTCTTCTATCGCAGCCCCGATGACTAGGTTGACCCAGAAGGGTGCCCGATTTAGATGGTCAGACGAGTGTGAGGTGAGCTTTCAGAAGCTCAAGATAGCCCTGACCACTACACCGGTGTTGGTTTTGCCCAAAGGTTCAAGGCCTTACATAGTTTATTGTGATGCATCTCGTATTGGACTTGGTTTAGTGTTGATGCAGGATGGTAAGGTCATTGCCTATGCTTCGCGACAGTTGAAGATTCATGAGAAAAACTATCTGGTTCATGATTTGGAGTTAGCAGCCAATGTTCTCGCATTGAAGATTTGGAGGCATTATGTGTATGGCATGGCATGTGAGGGGTTCATGGATCACAAGAGTCTTCAGTATTTGTTCAAGCAAAAGGAGTTGAATTTGAGGCAGAGGAGGTGGTTGGAGTTATTGAAAGATTATGATGTCAATATCTTATATCACCTAGGAAAGGCCAATATGGTGGCCGATGCTTTGAGCAGGAAGTCAGCCAGTATGGGCAGTCTTGCTTATATTTCGGTCAGTGAGAGACCGCTTGCTTTAGATGTTCAGGCTTTGGCCAATCAGTTTGTTAGGTTGGATGTTTCTGCCTAGCCGTGTGTTAGCTTGCACCATCGCTCGTTCTTCATTATTGGAGCGTATCTGAAATCGGCAGTATGATGATCCCTATTTGTGTATCCTCAGAGACACGGTGCAGCACAGAAGTGCCAAGCAGGTTACCTTAGGTGATGATGGAGTTTTGAGATTGCAGGTTTGAGTTTGTGTGCCTAATGTGTATAGGCTCCGAGTAATGATTTTAGAGGAGGCCCATAGTTCCCGGTACTCTATTCATCTGGGCGCCACGAAGATGTATCAGGATTTGCGGCAGCATTATTGGTGGCGGAGAATGAAGAAAGATATCGTTGCATATGTGGCTCGATGTTTGAATTGTCATCAGGTTAAGTACGAGCATCAGAGGTCCGGTGGTTTATTTCAAAAGATTGAGATTCCTGAGTGAAAATGGGAGCGCATCACTATGGACTTTGTTGTTGATCTCCTACGGACTTAGAGGAAGTTCGATGCAGTGTAGGTTATTGTTGTAGGCTGACCAAGTCAGCGCATTTCATTCCTGTCGCAGTCTCTTATTCTTCGGAGAGGTTAGCTGAGATCTATCCAGGAAATTGTTCGCCTTCATGGTGTGCCCCAGTCTATCATATTGTGGTACGCAATTTACCTCCCATTTCTGAAAAGCAGTTCAGTAAGAATTTGGCACACGGGTTGAGTTGAGCACAACGTTTCATCCCCAGACGGACGGACAGTCCGAGCGGGCTATTCAGATTTTGGAGGATATGCTCTGAACTTGTGTCATTGACTTTGGAGGCTCGTAGGATCAGTTTTTACCTTTAGCAGAGTTTGCCTACAATAACAGCTACCAGTGGTATATTCAGATGGCTCCGTATGAGGCTTTGTATGGTAGGCAATGTTGGTCTCCGGTTGGATGGCTTGAGTCGGGAGAGTCTCGGCTGTTGGGTACAGATCTAGTTCACGATGCCTTGGACAAGGTTAGGATCATTCAGGATAGGCTTTGTACAGCTTAGTCTAGACAAAAGAGTTATGCCGACCACAAGGTTCGTGATTTAGCATTCATGGTCGGTGAGCAGGTATTGCTTCGAGTGTCGCCTATGAAGGGCGTGATGAGATTTGGGAAGAAGGGCAAGCTTAGCCCTAGGTTCATTATCCCGTTTGAGATTCTTGATCGAGTGGGAGAGGTGGCTTATAGACTTGCATTGCCACCGAGCTTATCAGCCGTGCATCTAGTGTTTCATGTGTCCATGTTTCAGAAATAACAACGATCTATCCCACGTGTTAGATTTCAGCACTGTCCAGTTGGACAAGGACTTATCTTATGAGGAGGAGCCGGTAGCTATTCTAGACCGACAGGTTCGTCAGTTGAGATCGAAGAATTTTCCTTCTGTTCGTGTTCAGTGGAGAGGTCAGCCTTTTGAGGCATCGACCTGGGAGTCCGAGTCCGATGTGCGGAGCCGTTATCCCCATATTTTCCCCGACTCAGGTACTTCCTTCTTCTGTCCCTTTGAGGACGAACGGTTGTTGGGTCATCACTTGTTCAAAAATAAAATTCTACATTCCAAGGCCTTAAAAACCTCTCTTAGCATCACCTCGATTTGTGTGCGCAGTTCGGACGGGTAGCCAGAAAGCCCAAATGTGAAAATCTGTGAAAAATAATAAATTTTAACTATAAAATGATTCAATTTGACTTCGGTTAATATTTTGGGTAAACGGATCCGGACCCGTAATTTGACGGTCCCGAAGGGTCTGTAGGAAAATATGGGACTTGGACGTATGCCCGGAATCGAATTTCGAGGTCCCAAGCCTGATAAATAAATTTTTGAAGAAAATTATTTTCTGAAATTGTTTATAAGGGTTGGAAATGAATTTTGATTAGAACATGTTAGTATCTTGCCTGTATTTTGGTTCCGGCACCCGGTACAGGTCTTATACACGATTTAAGATAATTCTGTGAAGTTTGGTAAGAAACGGAATCCGTTTGACGTGATTCGGACCTTAAATGCAAATTTGATGTTTAAAGGAGTTTTGAGAAGTTTCATTGATCTTGAGGTTTAATTCGATGTTCATGATGTTATTTTGGTGATTTGAGTACACGAATAAGTCTGTAGGATGTTTTTAAGGTTGTGTGTATATTTGGTATGGAGCACCGAGGGCTCGGGTGAGTTTTGGATAGGCCACGAGGTGCATTCTGAACTTAGAAAAATTGCAGAAATTTTGCTGGTATGATCAGGCCTACAGGCTTCGCATTGCGGTATCGCAAATGCGAGGGCTTGGTCTCAAATGCGAACCAGCTCAAGCCTGCCTTATCTCACAAATGCGAGCTATGTTTCGCAAATGCGAGGATCCCCTTCGCAAATGCGACGTATGCTGGGAAGGCTTGAAGTAACAAATGCGACTTATTGTTCACAAATGCGAAAAGCCTAGATTTCCTAAGGGTTCGCAAATGCGAGCTTCCCTTCGCAATTCCCAAGCCAGCTTGAGAACCCCTGTTCTTAATTCCCACATCTGCGACCTGCAACTTTTATACTTAGATGATTTTAAACTCATTTTTCACATCTTTTCAAAACACAAACTCCTTTGGGCGATTTTCCAAGAACAACTCTTCTTCCAACTCGATTGTAAGTTAATTTTTACTCATTTCCCTCAATCATTAACATCTTTTAACATAATTTCAACTCAAAATCAATGATTTTCATGGGAGGAAATTGGGTGTTTTTGGTAGAACATAGGTTTTTAAAAAATTGGAGATTTGGACCTCGATTTGAGGTCCGATTTCAAAACAAATTATATATTTGGGTTCGTGGGGGAATGGGTAATCGGGTTTTGGTTCGAACCTCAGGTTTTGACCATGTGAGCCCGAGGGCAATTTTTGACCTTTTGGGCAAAACTTTGAAAAACGCATTTTTATGCATTCAAATCGATTTATTTGGCGTTTATTGATGTAACTAAGTAACTTGTGACTAGATACGAGTGAATTGGTGGTGGAATCAAGGGGTAAAGCTATAATTTAATCGTGAATTGTATTCGTGGCATCGAGGTAAGTGTTTGGTCTACCTTAGCTTGAGTGATTAGGAGTTGAGTCCTATTTGCTATGTGCTAATTGTTGAGTACGGCGTATAGGCATGGTGACGAGTATCTATACGTTGGTGTCAATCATGCCCGTGAGTCTTTATATTGTGATTATCATGACTTCATTGTATCTTTCATGTCTTAGTGGGAGATTATATTTGTTGTACAAAGATTGTGGAAGGAAATTGTGAGCTATGAACATTGAGGAGGGTAGGCTCAAGTTGCATAACAAATTGTGAAAGTGTAAGAGATAGTTGAACCTCTAGAGCATTGGATTGAGTTTTGAAGTGAATTGCGAAGTAAAAGTGAGAAAAAGAAGAGATTATTATGTTGTCACCCTTGCCGGGCTATTGTTGACTTATTTGTTATCTCCCTTATCAGGATGTCGATGTTATTGATATTGTTCCCTTGCCGGGATTCTTATTGCAAATTTCCTTTATTCCCTTGCTATATTGTTTGTGATTGTTGTTTGGGTGACGAAGAGAGTTAAAGCACGAAGGGTGATGTCGTGCATTGTTTGTTTTTTTGTGAGGAAAGAGTGTAAAGCACGAAGGGTGATGTCGTGTATGATTGTGAGGAAAGAGTGTAAAGCGCGAAGGGTGATGCCGTGCTGCACGATGTACCATTCCATGCCGATTATATTGATTATATGGTGAGGAAAGAGAGTAAAAGCACAAAGGGTGATGTCATGTACATTTTATTATATGATTTCTTTGGTGAGGACGAGAGTAAAAGCACGAAGGGTGATGCCGTGCATTTATTGATTTTTGATTCTTTGTTAATATCCGAGTTATATTATTTTCCTTCGTTTATTTGATATTCCTTCTATTCGGAATTGTTATCTTCCCCACAGCATGCTCCCCCTCCCATACTTGGCTGGTTATTTCTGTATTACTTTTCCGCTGTATATATATTGAAACTGCACAGGTTTATTTGGTAGTCTGGTTCTAGCCTCGTCACTATTTTGCCGAGGTTAGGTTGGACACTTACCAGCACATGGGGTCGGTTGTGCTGATACTACACTCTGCACTATGTGCAGATCCCGGAGCAACTTTTTGACAGTAGCTTGGAGGCTTCCTTCAGTCCATCTGGAGACCCGAGGTAGACCTGCAGGCGTCCACAGGCCCTGGCATATCCCTCTGTCTCTATTTCCTGTTTCATTTTCCTTTTATTCAGAAACAACGTACTGCTATTTCTTCAGACTTTGTATGTAGCAATCTTAGATAGTCTGTGACACTGTGACGCCAAATTTTGGGTAGTTAAGGCTTAAGTATTTGTAATATATGCCATTTTTATATATTTTTATGGTTGTCTTCCACTTAAATTTGAATTTTCGTTGTCACCACGTTATCGTCTTATATTTGTTAAAAAGAAACAATTGGTTGATGAAGTAATTAGATTAAAGGTTTGGCTTGCTTAGCTCACATCAGTATGCGCCATCACAACTATTGAGGGTGAGAAATTCGAATAGTGATAAGATTGTACTAGTAGAGTCAAATTAAAAGATAGTAATAATATTCTATTAACGATATTCCGATTCAGAAAGATCCATAAGCCATAACTCCTCTCCCCTTTAGAGTAACTACTTATAGAACCCCCCACCACTTCCAACCAAAAAGAACAAAACAAGAAAAGTAGATACTCCAGAAGGTGAAAGCATAAGATGAAAAAAGAAAAGTAGAAAAGTTCCCAACTTGGCAGTCTTTTTACTTTTTAGTCTATATGTTATAATCAAGTGGCACCCCTTTTAACTTCTATTCCATCATATCATTGCTTGATTGTGTCTTCCATGTCCATAAATGAATCTTGCATTCCCTTCGGCATAAACATGAGTCTCATTTTCCAGTCTGTCATTAATTAAAGATTCCTCTTAGCAATAAATCATCAAAAAAAGTTACTATAAACAAAGTAATTTAAGTTGTATACACTTACTATGAACTGACAATGCAAAGAAATTTTATTATACATGCAATTTAACTGGTTAGAACAACTTATTATTCTCAATTTTCAAGTTACTATATATACAAAGAATCATGTGTAATTGTGGGAATTTAACATGATAGTGTAAAAGTGCACAAAACATAAACTTTTTATTTGATTGACTTTAATTAAGTTGTGAATGATTAACAATTGAACCAACAAGAAAATGGACATATTTCTTACGAATTTCGAACAGCTTTGCTCAATGTAGAGGCTGAAGTGAGTGTTTTCCCATCAAGATATCTGTTCTCCCCCTTCATCCTCTGCTTCATTCTCAGGTCTAATTCATCCACGCTTATAACAAATGGGGTATCTGATGCCTATGTCATTTTACAGAATTTGATTAGCCTTAAACAAATTATGATGAAAATTTGGTTTGAATTTTTGAGATAATTAATGTTAAAAAGTAATGATTACCATGACCCATCCCCAAGTGTCAGCATACGATGGAATGTGAGCTGAATAAGGCACAACATCTGTAAAACAAAATAATTAAAGGTTATCCTCATGTTTTCAAGAATGAATTACAATGTAATTAGCAGAAAGCTAAATTGTCTTTTTCAGTCAGGAAACTTACATTTGAAAACTTGTTTGAGAGTATTGAAAATGCAGGAAAAGACTTCTGTGTGGCTGAAAATTCCTGCTGGTCCTGCCTGTTAAGTGTTAATAATTGACATCAATTAATATCTACTACAAGGTTTTGGAATTTTATCTATGCATATATATATATATATATATGTTCAGATTTAAATGATACTTGCAAAAGTTACTTTTGGACAAAATATAAGACAGAAGCATCATGTACCTGAGTGACAAAGATACCACCTTGGTTAAGTTTAGGTTTAACAATTAATTCATAGAAGGATTTTGTATAAAGCTGGTAACATGGTCCTCCTTCTATAGGGTCTGCTAAATCTCCTACTATAATATCATAATTCTCTTCCCTCCTCTCTAGCTCAGCCCTGCAAAATCACACCATTTTCGTTAATCAAGATTCATTAATTATCAAAAAAACTAATTAAGGGCAAAATTAATTAGTTTATAAAATTAGGGTGCACAGAGAAACAAGGGAAAGAACCTGGCGTCATTGATAATAAGGTCGAGTCTAGGATCAGAGAAAGCTTCTCTGTTAACCTCCAAGTATGACTTGCAAAATTCCACCACCTCCTGCAGCAAATTTAGACGTAGGTTTTGTTCATGAATTTAAGTGTTTCACTAATAGTGTAAAATATATATATTTATGTATCAACTTATATTTAGTGAAAACATGCACAAGTTGTCTATAATTGATCTTAACTGATCAAATTGTGCTAACTTTTCCACAACTAATTAGGTATAGGGCTGAAAAAATGGAGGAAGAGACTCACTTCATCAATGTCACACATTACAACTTTGTCCACTGTCTTGTGCCTCAACAATTCTCTGGCAGTAGAACCTTCACCTCCTCCCATAATGAATATGTTTCTAGGACTGACAAGTGCATATTAATTAGTATGTAAGTTAATTTTATTAGTATGTAAGTTAATTTTATGTGCGAATAATCAATTCCTTATGTCAAAAAATTTGTGGCGAGCCATAATGAGTATTTCTGCCATTAATTAAAATGAACACTAATAATTAGTGGAGAATAAACAAAAGTTATACTGTATATACTTTGAATGATGAAGGAGAGCTGGATGGACAAGACATTCATGGTAGATAAATTCATCTATCTCTGCACTTTGAAGCTTCCCATCTATGACCAAAGCCTGTTTTATAATTAACCAAAAAATTATGTTAATACTTTCAAAAAGAAAATATATGACATAATTAAGTTATCAAATTATGAAGGAGTAACAAAGGGTTTCCTTTTCTTTTTCACCCTTTCTCTGTTACCGATGATTTTGTTGCAAATTTTTTCGGTAAAGGGAAATGCAGTACTAACCTTTCCAAAGGGCTTTGTGTCCAAGAGTTGAATGTCTTGATATTGGGTGGCACCAGTGTGCAAAATGCTGCGCAAAAGAAAACATATCAATTTTTTTACTTTTATTTCGGATTCCAGTAATTAAGTACGTAAGTTTGCTTTTTTCTTTTTCCTTTTCTTTTTGCCTTGCATTACGACCTTTTTTCTGTGATAAGACCCTTTTTTGGGACAACACTTAAGAAGGCAGTATATACATTCGAAGAACTTTTTTTATTTTTTTATTTTTTATTTTTTTAAAATCATTTCCGAAATTACTATATATATATATATATATATATATATATATATATATAACATTGAAATTCTAGCTTCGTCTCCAAAAAGTAAAATCCTTGTCCAGAGATGAAGCCTCGTAATGACCCCATTCACGAATCTTTCACAAAAGAGAGACCTTTTTGGGGAAAAAAGGAAGAATAATTTGAATATATTTCGCCAATATCCACGAATTCATAAACTATCAAGAGGTATTATTTTAAAAAGCAAAAGAAAAAAGACTTATTGTGTGACAAACTTAGAGCATTGGATCAGTTGAAATCTTAAGGGAAAAAAATAGTACAGTACGTAGTAGCTTATATACAATCACGTAACTCTATTTACAGAATATTGTTATTCATAACGATAATAAGATGGATGTCGAAATATTAAACTATTCCTACTAGTAGCATGCATTCATCTGAAATAAGGAGTAATAGGCATGTTAAACTATTCCTCTAGCGCTATATATTATAATTCCACGTTAAGTTTTGTACACTGAAATGGTGTATAACTAATTAAATTGTCTGCTTATAATTGTTATGTGTGGAAAAAAGAAGATACCTATTGAGAGCAAAGCACCATCTCAAGTCAGTATCAATCTCTTCTTCATACCAACAACTCTTTCTTGGACCTACAACTACTGCATGTCCATTTCCATTATTCAATCCATTCCCATTAGTAAAGCAAGATATTTCACCCATTGTTCAACACGATATCAAAATTAAGAAATAGAAGAGAGACCTCAAAGAATTAAGGAGACAAGTGAGAAAGGATGGAATAAAAATGGAAGGGTAAGAGGAGGATATAAGGAGCAAAAAGAAAAGGTAAGAGTATGATCATAATCATTTAGGTTTTGGGATAACTATCGAAGTAAGGTGAAAAGTGTAGTATATAAAATCCTCATGGATGTTCGTGACACAGATTCTAAAAATAAAATATAAAGGAAAATAAAAGAAAATTGTAATTGAGAATTCTGAGGTTGATTTCCTCGCGTGCGTTCTCTATGTTGCCAAATGGAGTACAGGAAGTGTACATGTATATTTGGAATAAAATAATACTCCTTCTTTTCCCTTCTATACAATGTTATGGGGCTCTAGTTCTTGATCTGTTTTAACAGCTAACTAAAGTGAAATTAAAAACGAAAATAAAAATAAAAAAGTGAAGTAAAACGTTATCTTAATAAGCCTAAGTGAGATGTTTCATGTTGCTTATATAAGTAACATTATATATCTTGATGGGACTATAGTGCGTCTAATTGGTTGCATGTCTAAACGTAAATATATATTGTTGCGATCGAATTGAAAATGTTTATATACTTTTGAGTTTTTTGTACAGTATATTTTTGCACCATATTATACATCTTATTGGTATTGCTTTCATAAAAGGAGAATACACCAAACAATTGTAAGAACTTAAAATATCAATGGGCAAAACTTGTAAGAAAAATTTCGTGAGGAGACGACATGATGATGCCAAAGCACTAAGACGCATCAAATAACACAACCACAGAAGGCTATCATATAAATGAAAGGTATATTTTTTTTGGTAAAAAGAGTAAAAAAGGGAAAGAAGATGATTGAACACATAGGTGTGGTGACAAACACCAAATATTAGGGGTTTCTCTCCTTATCTCTCCCTTTTAGAAACATTAAGTGAAACAAACTACTTTCAGAAAACTTGTGCAAAAAATCTTGGCGTGCAGAGAGAAACATCATTCATAGTTATTCTCTCTTTGCTCAAAAGATGATAAATGGCGTGCTAAGCCAGACACACTCATCATCACCATCACCATCACCATCACTCCTTCACCAAAACCTAACAGCAGCTTCCCCCACCCCCAGTTAAACTCCTCTTCGAACAAACAAACAAACAAAAAGAGTATATTATATGCACTAGTATTGTAAAAATATTTACGCCATGAAATCGCTCCCTTCTAAGATTATTATGTGTATATTTCTGTGATAACTGATGAATAATCGGAGAAAATGAAATTAACCTGTTATGACATGTTAAACTATGTCGACGTAAAAATATTACACCACTAATGACTTAGAATTTTAATTTCAAAAAGAGAAAAAAAGAGAGAAGAAAGAATACTCCAAGTGCATGACTCAATGGAATATTACTATATCTAGTACTAATATATGCATGCGAGAAGGTTTTAGATGTGCCATCATGCATTTACATTTACACTAATAATTGAGGCACAGCAGATATTTCCTGCCACCTAAAGACCGATGTACAACATAATTCAAGAAAAGGAAAAACAATAAATAAAAAGAAGTTAGTCAGAACTTTAGCTTTCAACTTTCTCCAATTTTAAAATTCCTATAACCTCGATGCATGCATTGAAGACTAAGATGTTGCTCCCAAACGCACACGTAATTATACGTGGTCGACAAGTAATATAGGATTGTAAGTCCAGATATCGTATCCATAAGGACTTGTAATTAACTATCAACTAAATTAAACCAAACAATTAATCTATTCAAGCGAATCCTAAGGTATGAATATTTAACTAAAACTAATCTAAAGTAACAAACTAAGAGGTTAAAGAAAACAAATTGGCGAATTATAAAGACGAATTAAATGTGAGTGAATATTCTAGAGCTATGGGTTAGCTAACAATCCCATTGACTTTTCCACTTAAATTGTCTAATTAATTTATCTGGTTTATTGGTTGACAGAGTTAATATTGCTCGTAACTTTCTCCCGAAGTACAACTCGCCTATTCAAGCTAATCTAACGCCTATATTCCTATGGAATTAGATTAACAAGAACGCATTTATAATTCCCATATAATAACCAAGCAAGACGATTAGGTATATTCTTATCCTAATCGCAAATCCGCCATCCCTAAGAGTTAAGATCTTGCTCTACTCAATCTTATATGCAATCTAGAATTCCCTCTCCCGAGTTCAATCATAGATTCGTAGATAGTATTCAATTGGTGATCAAGCAATCAAATAATTAAGCGCAAGATTGAATAAATAAACCAATATAATAAAATAATAAGAACAATTCAAGCTTCAAACTACAACGTTCATGTAGCACCCAAAACTCTAGAACTAATAAACTATGAAATTAAAGGAAGAGAAGAGAAGAAAAACTAGTTAGAAGCCTCCTCCAAGCATGGTGCATGTTCCTCCACGTGCATTCTCTTTCAAAGTATGTTAGATCTCCTCTAAATTAGGTTTAGAACCCCTTTTATATGAGTTGGGACCGTGTAGAGCTTTTATACATGTTGGGTAGGTCTAGGGCCGAATAAACCTTGTCCCGGACGATATTGGACAAAATCACGTCATCGACGCCCAGCTCGGCGCCAAGCGCCCACTAGGGCGCTCCATTATTTTACATTTTGTTTCTGGAGCCACAGGTAGGGCTAGGCGCCACCTGTGGCGCCCAAATTTGCAAGTTTCCCGATTTTGTTCGTTTTGGCTCAAATCTTGTGCGTTTCGCCCCCAATAGTTTCCGAATCATTCCTATACATAAAAATACATCAAATTAACATAAATCAACACATTTAACATCCCAAATTCACGAAACAAAAGTAAAATACGAGGCGATATACATAGAAATATATATGCTTTAAGCTAAACATCACAAGAGGTTTGAAATTTTTTAAAATATTTTGAGAGTTAATTTTTGTCGCGACCCAGATTTTTCCACCCTCGAGAGTCGTGATGACGTATACTAGTGATAGCTAGGCAAGCCAACCATTTGAATTATTTACCATTTTAATCCTTTAACAATTAAGGGCCAACGTTATATAAACAGCGAAAATTAAAAGCGGAAGACTGAAGCGTAATATATTAATAAAGATGCCAATACCAATCCATACGTAAACTACCCAAGACTGGTGTCACAATTTTATAGACTACCTAGGAATACTACAAATAAAGGTCCGAAAGAGTTATTGCAACACTGTCTCTGAAATACATAAAATATACAGAATAAAAGGATAGAAGGAGACGCCAAGGCCTGCGGACGCCTGCAAGACTACCTCAGATCTCCGAATGGATTGAAGGTAGTAACCCAAAGCTAAGATTCAAAAGCTGTTGCACCGGGATCTGCACACAGTGCAGAGTATAGTATCAGCACAACCGACCTCATGTGCTGGTAAGTGCCTAGCCTAACCTCGGTGAAATACTGACGAGGCTAGGACCAGACTACCAAATAAACATGTGCAGTTAAATCTTATACAACGGAAAATAAAAGCAGAAATGTACAGTTAAGGATGGGAGGGGAAAATATGCTGCAGGAACATCGAATAATAACAGAAGAACAACAAGTAATTATAAGGATCACCAAAGTTCAATTGAAGATAGGAAGGGGGAATCATGTTGCGGGGTACAACAAGTATCAACAGAAAACCAACAAATAAATGTAAAGAAACCATAACTCAGTTATCAATAAAAATCAGGAAATCAAGGACAACTGCACGGCATCACTCTTCGTGCTTTAGCACTTTCTCACAAATAACATATATGGGCATTACCCTTCGTGCTTTAACACTCTCTCACAAATATCATGCACGGCATCACCCTTCGTGCTTTACACTCTTCTTCACCCAAAAAATACAATGAATACAATGAAATACATGAAAATACATTAAAATATATTAATAGAAAATTAAATTGCTCAACCCCAAATTCTGTTCCCAATCCACCGATATTCATGCCCCCTTTCACACGAAAACCACTGCCGCCAAGACCATAGTGTTCTGTATAGTATTTCAGCCATATAGGGTTTATTAGTAACTTGTTTGAGAGAAGAGAAATTTGCAAGTAAAAAAGCCACTAAAAGATAATTGAGAGAAAATGCCAACACTGAAGAAGCTATCCACAGTGGAAGAAGCCTCACAGCACAATACTAAGGATGATTGCTGGGTCATTATTGACGGGTAAAATACATCGTCGGCCAGAGGAGAGGGTTAGGGGTGACTCAATAAGGAAGAAGGAAGTGGTCGTCGACCGTATCTGGTGGAAAACAGCCCCTGCTAGGGTTTTTAAAAGCAGGAAAGAAAAAAATCGGGAGAAAAAGAGATGAAAGAAGGAGGAGAGAGCAAAGAGAGAATGAGATGGGGAAAGAAAATGAGATGTATCAAAGTAGAGAGAGAAAGAAAATAGTGTAACTGATTAGCGTATTTAGTGGCTTTGGGTTAGGAGCTAACCAAAACTAAATATTTTGCTATAAACCTTAAAAGGTATCTATAGAATATAATTTTTTTAAATGATATTTATTTTAAAAAATAAGATGTTAACCTTGCTATAGGAGGTAAAAATTCCATATTTTATTCATCTACCTGTAACCTTTTGTGGTACAGTTTTTTGACTTTTGTGAAACTTTTATTCAAGTTAATACAACTAATTTAGCATTTGACTAACTAACTATTTCATTTTTACATATGTGAAATAATTCTTTTAAATAACTCTATACAAAGTACTGTATAAAATTTTATTCCATCTTTAATAACAAATAATCAATTCAGATATTCACAACCAACAAGCACCGGAATTTCTTTTGGATAGAACCTAAAAGGAGAAGGAAAGCTAAATCGCCAACATGCGTCTACTATGTTGAATTTATCAATAATATCCAATTGAAAAAGTTCAACGCTAAAGTAACTTTGGGTAAGTCGCCAATCCAGAAACTATGTAATGTATATTTGCTGAATTACAGGCGGACGTTTTACCAGAAATTACTAATCTATCTTGTATGATTCTTGTTGAAGCATATTCAGAGTTAGAGGTGGATCAAGATTTAATATTTATGAATTTCTACAACAATTTTGAATTAATATACAAGGATTCACCATTAAATATCTATAGATATTTATTGAATTTTTTAATACATATATAAAGTACTATTGGATTTCCGTAAACCCGGATCTCCCACTCTGAATCCATCACACTCAGGTGGACGATTTCAAAGCTGACCCATTCATAGACAGAGAAGATTACCAAATTTTCGTGGTACGCTGTCGAATTTATACATTTTATGGTTAATAACTGTACATGTCAAATTAGATCTAATTTGATTTATTACGATATGGTGGAAATATATATATATATATATATATATATATATATATATATATATATATATATATATATATATATATATATATATATATATATATATATATTGGGGGATTCATGTTTGTTCATAAATTTTAATCATATTTTGGTAAATTTCCAAAACCCAAATCACAAAACTAGAGCTGGTTTTGGCCCAAAATATTATTATTATATTTTTTAAAAATTGCCTCAAACTTTTATATTTTATAAAAGAGCCCACCATTTATTATTTTATAACAATGATGTTTCGTCTTCTCGGTTATATGATAGTGTATTATATAGTTCATTATAAAAATGATAATTTTGTACCAAATTTATTTATGTTCAGGACTATGGTTTGCAATAATATAATGAATCTTATTGATGAAGGTATTGTTGGGTATTTGTGATAGTTTTTAGAACTTGTGAGTATAAGTCATGTTTCATGTTTGTTTTTAAAAGTGAAATAGGTTTTACTGATGTCCAAACATATTTTCATCTTCAAACCAAACTTCATCCAAATCAAATTAGATCTAATTTGATTTATTACGATATGGTGGAAATACTTAGTTAAAGATATATACGTAAAAAGTTGTTTTGAGTTGTCTAATTATTATCAACGAAACATATTGTTTTCACTTGATTAGTTATGTTGAGAGTTCTAGTGTTTTCGTGAAACGTCAATTACTTATCTAACTTCTTTGTCACCATTTTTTGGAACTTAAGGGACCCTTCAGCATGATTCAAAAATTTGACGTTATTGTGGCGCCAGCACGATAGCTCCTCTCTGTCTCCCTCCCTCCAATAGAATATTGGGTAAAAAGGAGGATTAGGGCTCTAGGGTTGTGATGAAAATTTATTTTCACCTTATATAATACTCTGCTATAGCTTTTGCATAAAGAAACCTGTAACTGTGTCTTCCAAGTTTCCAACTTAATATATAAACCGTATCTCATCCATTTAGCTAGTAATAATTAAAAAGAATGGTGTTACTTTTAATAAATCCTTACTCCATCAATGGCAGTAAACCACTAAGGAATTTTTTTTTTATAAAAAAATGAGGGAAGAAAATGAAGACCTGAGACAACCAAAATATGCGGAAATTGCAGAAGATTCCAAATGCGAACAAGCAACGCAGTATCAAGTCCGACCAAAAAAAAAAAAACGCAGTACCAAGTCTCGCCAATTAATTAATATTTGTTGACAATTTAACAAGATAATTATAATGAAGGTAGTACCCAGTTTTGCTAAGTTCGGCAAAATTTGTGACCAATTGAACGACACAGACAACTTCTGCCAATTCAAAGGAACTTCTAATTAAACAATTTGTAAGACTTATGCCCGCCCGTGATAACGTGCGAACAAGAAGTTTACCATCTGTCAAAACTTTGTGAATAATTTTTACCAAAGTTATATTCCGTCTACTAGCGTAACTTGTGAACAAGGCAAGTTTTAGCAATCTTGCGAGACTTGAGAGCTATAAGGAGAAAACTACCCTCTTTCCGACTCGTCGGATGTCGGGAAAGGGATATGGAACGTGTAGGCAGGACGTTGGTCAGCTTGGTCGTGATGGTCAGATTTTGACCAATACAGTTAGTCCCTCCGTCTGTCGGGGTCGTCCTCAGCAGACGGATCATGATTGTTACGAATTCGAGCGAAATCTAACTTCTGACTCTTCTTTCCTTAGTTACATTTCTTGGGTTTTTGGCGGAGTGGCGGCGTTCTTTCGATTCCCATGGACCGTTGTGGCGATTTCGGAACCGAAATGTCGTTTGGTATCAAAAAGTTGTTTCGTGATTACCGCCACTATTACACACGTTCCCAAGGAACTAAAACTTTCGTGCCCTATCAGATTCGATTGGCGACTCTTGGGTTTCATGCTCGGGGGATTTGTGTCTCTTATAAATATAGGGATCTTATCATTCGATTGACACACTTCTTCACCTTTTACTTGAGAGAATTCTGCAGATATACTTTTTTTGTGATACCCCAAATTTCTGCTTGCCCTCTTATTCACTGAAAATTTTCATCCCTTCTTTTCGTTATTTCTTTGGCGTGTCTTCTGATCAAAATGGCTGGTGATTCTTCTCGCGCCGATCTCCCTATCACTAGTCCAGTACCAGAAAGTGTTGCTCAGGCCGCAGGAGGGGTAGATGCGGTGGAAGATGAGGAGGTCTCATCAGTGATTGAGATCCTGCCTTGCCATGGGAGAGAGTCGACCAACTTCAGTAATCCCGCCGGGGTTGAACCAGAACCTGTCCACTCCATTAAGAGAGAAAGGGACATTGCAGAGTTGAAAGAAAGGTGGGGAATCCCCAATTACGTTGATATGCGGTCGACAATGGGGAACGTCATAGTTCATTTCGACCGCCCCGGGTACTGCGTGTTCTACACCTACCCCTTCCTTGTAGGATATACACTTCCCCTTCCTTTGTTGGTGGTGGATTTTTGCCGTTTTTACAAGGTATGCCCCACCCAACTTTCGCTGTATTTGTACAAGTTATTCCTTATGTTGCTTAATTACGCGAAACTCGCCGGTCGTGAGGTCCCTTTGGACCATATGCTCAGCATCTTCGCCCCTCAACTTATTCGCGGTACGATGATTCACATGCGTCTTCGGGGGTCGAGGAGTCTGGTGGTGAAGATGGACGATAGGACCAACCGTCGTTTCTACGAGAATTATTTTTACGTGCGGACTGAGCACATTGTGGCGGACCCAACGAGATTCCCTGAGAAGTGGAACTTTGCACGTAAGTTTTTGTATCTTTCGTAGGTGAGATGCCCGACCATTTTCTGTTATGGTACTAAACTTTATCATGTCTTAGCAGCTGAGAGATTGCCCTTTCCGCCTGTCGAAGGTATTCATGACTGGGTGGGTGCCATCCTTCCCCACATAGTGTGCATTCTCACATGGTCGACCTTTCATGAAAGGTTCGGACGCAGGCCTCTTATAGGTGAGAGGACATTTTTGTCTGCTATTCTTCCTCTCTTTTTACTTGGCTTCTTATGTGTTGTTTGTCGATGTCAGGGAGAGTTCGGAGAGCAAGGGCTCATCTGTTAGCTTTTCTCAGCCGGCCTTATCTGCTCACCCTGTCGTGGTACCGATCGCCTGACCTTTATCGAGGGCTGCTTCAGTTGAGTCTCCGGCCTTGGTTACTCCTGCGAGGGCCATTTCTCAAGACGAGGTCCCGACCTATGTTGTTTGCTCGACGGGTGAATCACCATCTACTGGGGAAGAGGAGGGGCCGTTGATAACTAGGGATTTTGCTACATTTTATACTCCTTATTACTTAAGTTTTGATTAGAAATGTGTACAAAATAGTCTCAAAGGCTCACAAGTTGTGCTTGATTGCAGGTTTGATCAACAAAGTGACAAGATGTCAAAGATCAGCTCAATAAGGAGTGAAACTTGCACAAGTATCAAGGCAAAACAAAGCTCACGCAAAACAAGGCCAGTGCGGCCGCACACCATTCTGTGCGGTCCGCACAAGTGAGGTTCAGAGAGTATGTAACTTAGGCAAATCAGGCAATGCGGCCGTATGGGATTTAATGCGGTCTGCACTGAAGTTACTGCGGCCGCACTCGATTTAGTGTTGTCCGCACAACCAGGGATCAGAGAGTTGCTATTTTTGGATATTGAAGCCAATGCGGTCCACGCTCCATTTCATGCGGACCGCACTAGAGGCCATTGCGGCCGCAGTCCATCCTATGCTGTCCGCATTGCCCCAGTTCAGAGAGTTTGATTTTCAAGTCTAGAGCCTTAGTGCGGCCGCATGTGATTTTGTGCGGTCCGCACTAGCCCCGCAGGGATATTTTTGTCCAAATTTTCCAGCTTAGTATAAATAGCTTCTTTATCCATTTTTAGGTCATCAGATAATTTTAGCTGAGAGCTGCGCTCGTGGGTTCGAATATTTTAGCTATTTTGCGCAATTTTATCTACATTTCAACATTGAATCTTCTTGTTTATCTTAGTAATTAATTAATATGAATTTTTCTTCATCTATGTCTTGTTTTTCTTCATTAATTATGAGCAGCTAAACCCATAAGCTAGGGTTATGGCTCAACCCTAGTGTGGGTAATTAATGGGTCTTGTGTTTTAGGGCTAGATTGACTATGGTTGTTTTATATTTGGGATAATTTCATGTTTAATTGCTGAATTAGTGGTTGCAAATACTAGTTTGTATTTAGTTGACTTGAGCACTTCTTGAGAAAGAGAGCTTTAGTCTCTGAAATTGGTCCAACAAGGAATTGGGGCGTACTCAAGAGATTGATAACCCCAATTAAAAGGCTAAACCTCGAGAGAGTAATACCCGACTTGAACTGTGATTGCTGGTGCAAATTTTCATACCCAATTGGTCTTGAGAAAGTCAATTCGGGCAAAATCACTTGAACCACCGAGAGGTGTAGAGTGGGTAAACTCGTGCAACGGTTATATCATACTCCCCAAATATGTTAATCATGCCTTAGACTCAAGTATCTGTCAATTGACCACCTAGGCAAAAGTCACTACCCTAGTGCCTTTTAAACCATTTGAACAACCCACAACATTTTACTCTTAGCTTATTCTAGTTTAATTTACCATTGTAGTTTGATAGAAGTAGAAGTAAAACAAAAACCCAAAAATATATAGAAATGTAATTTGGAACACATACCTATTTCTAAATTAGATAGATACCAGACTCCAACTTTTAGCTCCCTATGGAAATCGATCCTGACCCTAAATCGGGTAAAAGCTGCCTCGACCCTCTCTCGTTACTCAATAGTAGTGTAGGGTAGGCCGCGATCAGCCGTTGAAGAGACGGAGAGTGGAGTTTGAGATTCCTCCCCTAACAGTGATTCATCTGGACAACTCTCCCACGACGGCCTCTAGAGAGGGTGTTGTCGTGGCTCCCCCCATAGGGATGGAACCAGTCGTTACCTCGGCTCAATTAGAAATTCTTGCCATTGTCGGTGATCAGCAACCTGTCATGGCAGAGAATTAGTTCTCCAGGGTCGCCGTTATAATTTCGAACACACCCTCATCTTCTGCAGTTGGTCGTGCTCCCCCTTCGGCTGGCGAAAGAGGGAAAGGTGTGGTGGTCGACGATTATGAATCCGAGTTGGACCTCGACCCTAATGATGTCAGGATGTTTGAGGAGGGCCTTACTCACTCGGTGGTTCATGTGAGGGGCTCAGCTCGTATTCTTGATATCCCTTCGGATACCAATCTCTTGGGGGACACGGAGGATCTTGTGCTGCAGTTCAGCATATTGTGCTCTGAAGCCAAGAACGCGGCCCTTCGATATGTTCCTGATGTTGATATGTTGGATGAGGTGGCCGCTATGGGCTTGAGGGTACGTTATTCTCACTTTCGCTTTTCCCTCGTCTTTCTTGATGATACGATTTTAACCTGTCTTTGCATTTTTCAAACATATATGGTGGAAGTGGAAAGCATTTGCAGGCCCAACATTTGGGCCAAGATTTTTTGAGGATGTTAGAGAAATATCGTCGCTACCGCAACAAGTGCCGCAAGATGCATAAGTGGCTAAAGGCAAACCCCGGTAATCGGGCTCTTGGTGAGGAGTTAGAGAAAAGGGACCAGGAGTTGATGCAAGCTATCAACAAAAAGAGTGTGCTCGAGGAGTAACTTCAAATTAAGGATGAGGAGCTCAAGTTGGTCAATGGGGTCGCCGCAGAATGTGAGCATCTGCAGGAGAGATTGTGGTCTATGCAGGTGAAGATGGATCAGAACTTGATCAAGGACGAGGCGATGAGCGTGGAATGGATGGGGAAATTGGCCGCGCTAGAGAACAAGGTCACTAGGTTAGAGACCATCGAGAGTGCTTGGTCCGAGGCTTCGTCGAGGGCGGTAGCCCTGGAGAATACCATCCGCATCCTTCAATCCAAAAAGGAGTCGTAAAGAGCGATGGCTACCCTCATGGAGGCAAGGCTCGAGGAGCGCATCAGCGAGATCGATCAAGAGGCATCGGTTTCTAGGAGATCGGGTCGCAACACTAGAGGCAGAAAATGGGCAAGTGTTGGCTCAGATTGAGTCTTCCTCGACCGCTGTTCCCTACCATATACACGAGCTTTGGGTTTACACTGAAGCCCAGTGGGATATATATATATATAAGAGTTTATGGGAGGCAGGTACTATGACTAAGGCTGCCTATGAAGAAGCGCGAGTGAAAGCGCAGGAGGCTTGCATCAATTGTGGGCATGATGCGGCGACCCCTGAAGCTAATGGGGGTGCGGATGGTGGTAATGGAGGGCTTCTTGGAGATGGTGATAGCGATGGTGATGGCAGTGATGACGCCGAAAGAAGAATGTTGTCCTTGCCTGTACTTACTTTCAGTTGTTTGTTTGTTTTTTATAGTTATTCGCCATCTGTTGTTGTTGTTTCTTTCCCCTTTCCTTTTCATTCTTCTTTCTTCCCCATTTTTTTTATCGTTGGCTTGGGTCATATGTAATCGCCGATAGTCCGCACAATGACTTTGTATAAAGGAGAGCTTTTTCTTCGTTATTTGCATTGTACTTTACCTTTATTTCGACTATTTATAACTTTGGTGCGAGATAGGCGCCAGCATGGCGAGTCCAGATTTTTCTTTCCTTCCATTCTTCCTGATGGGTTTTGGCCTTAGTACTTCGAAATAATCAAAATAGTGGCTCGTCATTATTCGATCAAGGTTGAAACCTTCTTTTTTTTGCGAAGGCCCTTGGCCTTAAAGGGTGTTATTTCGAACTTATCGAAATAGTAACTCGTTGTCGTTCGATCGAGGTCGAACTCTTCTCTTTTTGGCGAAGGCCCTTGGCCTTAAAGGGTGTTATTTCGAACTTATCAAAATAGTAACCCGTCGTTCGATCGAGGTCGAACTCCTTTGTTTTTGGCGAAGGCCTTTGGCCTTAAAGGGTGTTATTTCAAACTTATCAAAATAGTAACCCAACGTCGTTCAATCGAGGTCAAACTATTCTCTTTTTGGCGAAGGCCCTTGGCCTTAAAGGGTGTTATTTGGAACTTATCGAAATAGTAACCCGTCGTCGTTTGATCGAGGTCGAACTCCTCTCCTTTTGGCGAAGGCCCTAGGCCTTAAAATGTGTTATTTCAAACTTATCAAAATAGTAACCCGTCGTCATTTGATCGAGGTCGAACTCTTCTCTTTTTGGCGAAAGTTGTTGGCCTTAAAGGGTGTTATTTCGAACTTATCGAAATAGTAACCCATCGTCGTTTGATCGAGGTCGAACTCCTCTCTATTTGGCGAAGGCTCTTGGCCTTAAAAGGGTGTTATTTTGAACTTATCGAAATAGTAACCCGTCGTCGTTCGATCGAGGTCGAACTCTTCTCTTTTTGGCGAAGGCCCATGGCCTTAAAGGGTGTTATTTCGAACTTATCGAAATAGTAACCCGTCGTCATTCGATCGAGGTCGAACTCTTCTTGTTTTGGCGAAGGCCCTTGGCTTTAAAGGGTGTTATTTCGAACTTATCAAAATAGTAACCTGTCATCGTTCGATCGAGGTCGAACTCATATCTTTTAGACGAAGGCCCTTGCCCCTAAAGGGTGTTATTTTGAACTTATCGAAATAGTAACCCATCGTCGTTCGATCGAGGTCGAACTCTTCTCTTCTTGGCGAAGGCCCTTGGCCTTAAAGGTTGTTATTTCGAACTTGTCAAAATATTAACCCGTTATCGTTCGATCGAGGTCGAACACTTCTCTTATTGGCGAAGGCCCTTGGCCTTAAAGGGTGTTATTTTGAACTTATCGAAATAGTAACCCGACATCGTTCGATTGAGGTCGAACTCTTCTCTTGTTGGCGAAGGCCCTTGGCCTTAAATGGTAATATTTTGAACTTATCGAAATAGTAAACCGTCGTCGTTCGATCAAGGTCGAACTTTTCTCTTGTTGGCGAAGGACCTTGGCTTTAAAGGGTGTTATTTAGAACTTATCAAAATAATAACCCGTCATCATTCAATCGAGATCGAACTCTTATCTTTTTGGCGAAGGCCCTTGGCCTTAAAGGGTGTTATTTCGGACTTATCGAAATAGTAACCCGTCGTCGTTTGATCGAGGTTGAAATTTTCTCATTGGCGAAGGTCGTTGTCCTTAAAGGGTGTTATTTCAAACTTATCAAAATAGTAACCCGTCGTCATTTGATCGAGGTCGAACTCCTCTCTATTTGGCGAAGGCCCTTGGCCTTAAGAGGGTGTTATTTCGAACTTATCGAAATAGTAACCCGTCGTCGTTCGATCGAGGTCGAACTCTTCTCTTTTTGGTGAAGGCCCTTGGCCTTAAAGAGTGTTATTTTGAACTTATCGAAATAGTAACTCATCGTCGTTCGATCGAGGTCGAACGCTTCTCTTGTTGGCGAAGGCTCTTGGTCTTAAAGGGTGTTATTTCAAACTTATCAAAATAGTAACTCGCCGTCGTTCGATCGAGGTCGAACTCTTCTCTTGTTGGCGAAGGCCCTTGGCCTTAAAGGGTATTATTTCGAACTTCTCGAAATAGTAAACCGTCGTCGTTCGATCTAGGTCGAACTCTTCTCTTGTTGGTGAAGGACCTTGGCCTTAAAGGGTATTATTTCGAACTTATCGAAATAGTAACCTATCATCATTCGATCGAGATCGAACTCTTCTCTTTTTGGCGAAGGCCCTTGGCCTTAAAGGGTGTTATTTTGAACTTGTAAAAATATTAAACCGTCATCGTTCGATTGAGGTCGAACACTTCTCTTGTTGGCGAAGGACCTTGGCCTTAAAGGGTGTTATTTCAAACTTATCGAAATAGTAACTCGTCGTCGTTCGATCGAGGTCGAACTCTTCTCTTGTTGGCGAAGGCCCTTGGCCTTAAAGGGTGTTATTTCGAACTTCTCGAAATACTAAACCGTCGTCGTTCGATCTAGGTCGAACTCTTCTCTTGTTGGTGAAGGACCTTGGCCTTAAAGGGTGTTATTTCGAACTTATCGAAATAGTAACCTATCATCATTCGATCGAGATCGAACTCTTCTCTTTTTGGCGAAGGCCCTTGGCCTTAAAGGGTGTTATTTTGAACTTGTAAAAATATTAAACCGTCATCGTTCGATTGAGGTCGAACACTTCTCTTGTTGGCGAAGGACCTTGGCCTTAAAGGGTGTTATTTCAAACTTATCGAACTAGTAACTCATCATCGTTCGATCGAGGTCGAACTCTTCTCTTTTTGGTGAAGGCCCTTGGACTTAAAGGGTGTTATTTTGAACTTATCGAAATAGTAACTCTTCGTCGTTCGATCGAGGTCGAACTTTTCTCTTGTTGGCGACGGCCCTTGGCCTTAAAGGTTGTTATTTCGAACTTATCAAAATTGTAACCCGACATCATTCGATGGAGGTCGAACTCTTCTCTTCTTGTCGAATGCCCTTGGCCTTAAAGGGTGTTATTTTGAACTTGTCAAAATATTAACCGGTCATCGTTCGATCGAGGTAGAACACTTCTCTTATTGGCGAAGGCCCTTGGCCTTGAAGGGTGTTATTTCGTACTTATCGAAATAGTAACTCGTCGTCGTTCGATCGAGGTCGAACTCTTCTCTTTTTAGTGAAGGCCTTTGGCATTAAAGGGAGTTATTTCGAACTTATCGAAATAGTAACCTGTCGTCGTTCGATCGAGGTCGAACTCCTCTCTTGTTGGCGAAGGCCCTTGGCCTTAAAGGGTAATATTTTGAACTTATCGAAATAGTAAACCGTCATCGTTCGATCAAGGTCGAACTCTTCTCTTGTTGGCGAAGGACCTTGGCCTTAAAGGTTGTTATTTCTAACTTATCAAAATAGTAACCCATAATCATTCTATCGAGATCGAACTCTTATCTTTTTGGCGAAGGCCCTTGGCCTTAAAGGGTGTTATTTCGGACTTATCGAAATAGTAACCCATCGTCGTTCGATCGAAGTCGAACTCTTCTCTTTTTGGCGAAGGCCCTTGGCCTTAAAGAGTGTTATTTCGAACTTATCGAAATATTAAGCCGTCGTCATTCGATCGAGGTCTAATTTTTCTCTTTTTGGCAAAGGCCCTTGGCCTTAAAGGGTGTAATTTCGAACTTATCGAAATAGTAACTCATCATCGTTCGATCGAGGTCGACCTCTTCTCTTGCTAGCGAAGGCCCTTGGCCTTAATGGTTGTTATTTCGAACTTATCAAAATAGTAACCCCTCATCGTTCGATGGAGGTCGAACTCTTCTCTTCTTGGCGAAGGCCCTTGGCCTTAAAGGGTGTTATTTTGAACTTGTCAAAATATTAACCCGTCATCAATCGATCGAGGTCGAACACTTCTCTTGTTGGCGAAGGCCCTAGGCCTTAAAGGGTGTTATTTCGAACTTATCGAAATAGTAACTCGTCATCGTTCGATCGAGGTCGAACTCTTCTCTTTTTGGTAAAGGCCTTTGGCTTTAAAGTGCATTATTTCGAACTTATCGAAATAGTAACCCGTCGTCGTTCGATCAAGGTCGAACTCTTCTCTTTTTGACGAAGGCACTTGGCCTTAAAGAGTGTTATTTTGAACTTAAAAAATAGTATCCTGTCGTCGTTCGTTCAAGGTTGAACTCCTCTCCTATTGGCGAAGGCCGTTGGCCTTAAAGGGTGTTATTTTGAACTTATCGAAATAGTAAACCGTCGTCGTTCGATCGAGGTCGAACTCTTCTCTTGTTGGCGAATGCCCTTGTCCTTAAAGGGTGTTATTCCGAACTTATTCAAAATAATAACCCACTGTCATTCGATCGAGGTCGAACTCTTCTCTTGTTGGCGAAGGCCCTTGGCCTTAAAGGGTGTTATTTCATACTTATTGAAATAGTAACCCATCGTCGTTCGATCAAGGTTGAACTCTTCTCTTTTTGGCGAAGGCCCTTGGACTTAAAGGGTGTTATTTCAAACTTATCTAAATAGTAAGTCGTCATCGTTCGATCGAGGTCGAACTCTTCTCATTTTGGTGAAGGACCTTGGCCTTAAAGGGTGTTATTTCAAACTTATCGCAATAGTAACCCATCGTCGTTCGATCGAGGTCGAACTCTTCTTTTGTTGGTGAAGGCCCTTGTCCTTAAAGTTTGTTATTTTGAACATATCGATATAGTGACCCGTCATCATTCGATCGAGGTCGAACTCTTCTCTTTTTGGCGAAGGCCATTGGCCTTAAAGAGTGTTATTTCAAACTTATCGAAATAGTAACCCGTCGTCGTTTGATCATGGTCGAACTCTTGTCTTGTTGGCTAAGGCCCTTGGCCTTAAAAGGTGTTATTTTGAACTTATCGAAATAGTAACCCATCGTCGTTCGATCGAGGCCGAACTCTTCTCTTTTTGGCAACGGCATTTTGCCTTAAAGGGTGTTATTTTTAACTTATCGAAATAGTAACCCATCGTCGTTCGATCGAAGTCGAACTCTTCTCTTGTTGGCGAAGGCTCTTGGCCTTAAAGGGTGTTATTTCGAACTAATCGAAATAGTAACACGTCGTCGTTTCATCGAGGTCGAACTATTCTCTTTTTAGCGAAGGACCTTGTCATTAAAGGGTGTTATTTCGACTTAGCCAAATAGTAACCCGCCATCATTCGGTCGAGGTCGAACTCTTCTCTTTTTTCCGAAGGCCCTTGGCCTTAAAGGGTGCTATTTCAAACTTATTGAAATAGTAATCCATCGTCGTTCGATCGAAGTCGAACTCTTCTCTTCTTGGCGAAGGCCCTTGGCCTTAAAGGGTGTTATTTCGAACTTATCGAAATATTAAGCCATCGTCATTCGATCGAGGTCGAATTCTTCTCTTTTTGACGAAGGCCCTTGGCTTTAAAGAGTGTTATTTTGAACTTAAAAATTAGTATCCTGTCATCGTTCGATCAAGATCGAACTCCTATCCTATTGGTGAAGGCCTTTTTGCCTTAAAGGGTGTTATTTCGAACTCATCGAAATAGTAACCTATCATCGTTCAATCGAGATATAACTCTTCAATTTTTGGCGAATGCCTTTGGCCTTAAAGGGTGTTATTTGGAACTTATCGAAATAGTAACCCGTAATTGTTCGATTGAGGTCAAACTCCTCTCCTTTTGGCGAAGGCCCTTGACCTTAAAAGTTGTTATTTCGAAGTTATGGAAATAGTAACACGTCGTCATTCGATCGAGGTCGAACTCTTCTCTTACTGGCAAAGGCCCTTGGCCTTAAAGGTTGTTATTTCAAACTTATCAAAATAGTAACCCGTCGTTGTTCGATCGAGGTCAAACTCCTCTCTTTTTGGCGAAGGCCCTTGGACTTAAAGGGTGTTATTTCGAACTTATCGAAATAGTAACTCGTCGTCGTTCGATCGAGGTCGAACTCTTCTTTTTTTCGCAAAGTCCCTTGGCCTTAAAGGGTGTTATTTTAAACTTATCGAAATTGTAAACCGTCATCGTTCGATTGAGGTCGAACTCTTCTCTTGTTGACGAAGGCCCTTGGCTTTAAAGGGTGTTATTTTGAACTTATCGAAATAGTAACTCATCGTCGTTCGATCGAGGTCGAATACTTCTCTTGTTGGCGAAGGCTTTTGGAATTAAAGGGCATTATTTCGAACTTATCGAAATAGTAAACCGTCGTCGTTCGATCGAGGTCGAAGTCTTCTCTTGTTAGCGAAGGCCCTTGGACTTAAATGGTAATATTTTGAACTTATTAAAATAGTAAACCACCGTCGTTCGATCAAGGTCGAACTCTTCTCTTGTTGGCGAAGGACCTTGACTTTAAAGGGTGTTATTTCAAACTTATCAAATTAGTAACCCGTCGTCGTTCGATCGAGGTCGAACTCTTCTCTTGTTGGCGAAGGCCCTTGGCCTTAAAGGGTGTTATTTCAAACTTGTCGAAATAGTAAACCGTCATCGTTCGATCAAGGTCAAACTCTTCTCTTGTTGGTGAAGGACCTTGGCCTTAAAGGGTGTTATTTCGAACTTATCAAAATAGTAACCTATAATCATTCGATCGAGATCTAACTCTTCTCTTTTTGGCGAAGGCCCTTGGCCTTAAAGGGTGTTATTTTAAACTTGTAAAAATATTAACCCGTCATCGTTCGATTGAGGTCGAACACTTCTCTTGTTGGCGAAGGATCTTGGCCTTAAAGGGTGTTATTTCAAACTTATCGAAATAGTAACTCGTCGTCGTTCGATCGAGGTCGAACTCTTCGCTTTTTGGTGAAGGCCCTTGGCCTTAAAGGGTGTTATTTCGAACTAATCGAAATAGTAACTCGTCGTCGTTTGATCGAGGTCGAACTTTTCTCTTTTAGGCGAAGGCCATGGCATTAAAGGGTGTTATTTTGAACTTATCGAAATAGTAATCCGTCGTCGTTCGATCGAGGTCAAACTCTTCTCTTGTTAGCGAAGGCCCTTGGCCTTAAAGGTTGTTATTTCGAACTTATTAAAATAGTAACCCGTCACCGTTCGATGGAGGTCGAACTCTTCTCTTCTTGTCGAATGCCCTTGGCCTTAAAGGGTGTTATTTTGAACTTGTCAAAATATTAACCGGTCATCGTTCGATCGAGGTAGAACACTTCTCTTTATTGGCGAAGGCCCTTGGCCTTGAAGGGTGTTATTTCGAACTTATCGAAATAGTAACTCGTCGTCGTTCGATCGAGGTCGAACTCTTCTCTTTTTAGTGAAGGCCTTTGGCATTAAAGGGAGTTATTTCGAACTTATCGAAATAGTAACCTGTCGTCGTTCGATCGAGGTCGAACTCCTCTCTTGTTGGCGAAGGCCCTTGGCCTTAAAGGGTAATATTTTGAACTTATCGAAATAGTAAACCGTCATCATTCGATCAAGGTCGAACTCTTCTCTTGTTGGCGAAGGACCTTGGCCTTAAAGGTTGTTATTTCGAACTTATCGAAATAGTAACCCATAATCATTCGATCGCGATCGAACTCTTATCTTTTTGGCGAAGGCCTTTGGCCTTAAAGGGTGTTATTTCGGACTTATCGAAATAGTAACCCATCGTCGTTCGATCGAAATCGATATCTTCTCTTTTTGGCGAAGGCCCTTGGCCTTAAAGGGTGTTATTTCGAACTTATCGAAATATTAAGCCGTCGTCATTCGATCGAGGTCGAATTTTTCCCTTTTTGGCGAAAGCCCTTGGCCTTAAAGGGTGTAATTTCGAACTTATCGAAATAGTAACTCATCGTCGTTCGATCGAGGTCAAACTTTTCTCTTTTAGGGGAAGGCCCTTGGCATTAAATGGTGATATTTTGAACTTATCGAAATAGTAACCCATCGTCATTCGATCGAGGTCGAACTCTTCTCTTGTTAGCGAAGGCCCTTCGCCTTAATGGTTGTTATTTCGAACTTATCAAAATAGTAACCCGTCACCGTTCGATGGAGGTCGAACTCTTCTCTTCTTGGCGAAGGCCCTTGGCCTTAAAGGGTGTTATTTTGAACTTGTCAAAATATTAACCCGTCATCAATCGATCGAGGTCGAACACTTCTCTTGTTGGCGAAGGCCCTTGGCCTTAAAGGGTGTTATTTCGAACTTATCAAAATAGTAACTCGTCATCGTTCGATCGAGGTCGAACTCTTCTTTTTTGGTGAAGGCCTTTGGCTTTAAAGTGCATTATTTCGAACTTATCGAAATAGTAACCCGTCGTCGTTCGATCAAGGTCGAACTCTTCTCGTTTTGACGAAGGCACTTGGCCTTAAAGAGTGTTAGTTTGAACTTAAAAAATAGTATCCTGTCGTCGTTCGATCAAGGTTGAACTCCTCTCCTATTGGCGAAGGCCGTTGGCCTTAAAGGGTGTTATTTTGAACTTATCGAAATAGTAAACCGTCGTCGTTCGATCGAGGTCGAACTCTTCTCTTTTTGACGAAGGCCATTGGCCTTAAAGGTTGTTATTTCAAACTTATCAAAATAGTATCCCGTCGTCGTTCGATCGAGGTCGAACTCCTCTCTTTTTGGCGAAGGCCGTTGGCCTTCAAGGGTGTTATTTCGAACTTATTGAAATAGTAAACCGTCGTCGTTCGATCGAGGTCGAACTCTTCTCTATTTCGCAAAGTCCCTTGGCCTTAAAGGGTGTTATTTCGAACTTATCGAAATAGTAAACCGTCATCGTTCGATCGAGGTCGAACTCTTCTCTTGTTGGCGAAGGCCCTTGGCTTTAAAGGGTGTTATTTTGAACTTATCGAAATAGTAAACCATCGTCGTTCGATCGAGCTGGAATAGTTCTCTTGTTGGCTAAAGGCCTTGGCCTCAAAGGGTGTTATTTCGAACTTATTGAAATAGTAAACTGTTGTCGTTCGATCAAGGTCGAACTCTTCTCTTGTTGGTGAAGGACCTTGTCCTTAAATGGTGTTATTTCGAACTTATCGAAATAGTAACCCATCATCATTCGATCGAGATCGAACTCTTCTCTTTTTGGCGAAGGCCCTTAGCCTTAAAGGGTGTTATTTCGGACTTATCGAAATAGTAACCCTTCGTCGTTCGACCGAAGTCGATATCTTCTCTTTTGGCGAAGGCCCTTGGCCTTAAAGGGTGTTATTTCGAACTTATCGAAATATTAAGCCGTCGTCATTCGATCGAGGTCGAACTCTTCTCTCTTTGGCGAAGGCCCTTGTCCTTAAAGGGTGTTATTTCGAACTTATCGATATAGTAACTGGTCATCGTTCGATCGAGGTCGAACTCTTCTCTTTTAGACGAAGGCCCTTGGCATTAAAGGGTGTTATTCTGAACTTATCGAAATAGTAACCCATCATCGTTCGATCAAGGTCGAACTCTTCTCTTCTTGGCAAAGGCCCTTGGTCTTAAAGGTTGTTATTTCGAACTTGTCAAAATATTAACCCGTCATCGTTCGATCGAGGTTGAACACTTCTCTTGTTGGCAAAGGCCCTTGGCTTTAAAGGGTGTTATTTCGAACTTATCGAAATAGTAACTCGTCGTCGTTCGATCGAGGTCTTACTCTTCTCTTTTTGGTGAAGGCCCTTGGCATTAAAGGGCGTTATTTCAAACTAATCGAAATAGTAACCCATCATCGTTCGATGGAGGTCGAACTCTTCTCTTGTTAGCGAAGGCCCTTGGCCTTAAATGGTAATATTTTGAACTTATCGAAATAGTAAACCGCCGTCGTTAGATCAAGGTCGAACTCTTCTCTTGTTGGCGAAGGACCTTGGCTTTAAAGGGTGTTATTTCGAACTTATCGAAATAGTAACTGGTCATCGTTCGATCGAGGTCGAACTCTTCTCTTTTAGACGAAGGCCCTTGGCATTAAAGGGTGTTATTCTGAACTTATCGAAATAGTAACCCATCGTCATTCGATCGAGGTCGAACTCTTCTCTTGTTGGCGAAGGCCCTTGGCCTTAAAGGTTGTTATTTCGAACTTATCAAAATAGTAACCCGTCATCGTTCGATGGAGGTCGAACTCTTCTCTTCTTGGCGAAGGCCCTTGGCCTTAAAGGGTGTTATTTTGAACTTGTCAAAATTTTAACCCGTCATCAATCGATCGAGGTCGAACACTTCTCTTGTTGGCGAAGGCCCTTGGCCTTAAAGGGTGTTATTTCGAACTTATCGAAATAGTAACTCGTCTTCATTCGATCGAGGTCGAACTCTTCGCTTTTTGGTGAAGGCCCTTGGCCTTAAAGGGTGTTATTTTGAACTTATCGAAATAGTAACTTGTCGTCGTTCGATCAAGGTCGAACTCTTCTCTTTTTAACGAAGGCACTTAGCCTTAAAGAGTGTTATTTTGAACTTAAAAAATAGTATCCTGTCGTCGTTCGATCAAGGTCGAACTCCTCTCCTATTGGCGAAGGCCCTTGGCCTTAAAGGGTATTATTTCGAACTTATCGAAATAGTAAACCGTCGTCGTTCGATCGAGGTCGAACTCTTCTCTTGTTGGCGAATGCCCTTGTCCTTAAAGGGTGTTATTCCGAACTTATTGAAATAATAACCCACCGTCGTTCGATCGAGGTCTTCTCTTGTTGGCGAAGGCCCTTGGCCTTAAAAGGTGTTATTTCTTACTTATCGAAATAGTAAGTCGTCATCGTTCGATCGAGGTCGAACTCTTCTATTGTTGGCGAAGGCTCTTGGTCTTAAAGTGTGTTATTTTGAACTTATCGAAATAGTAACCCGTCGTCGTTCGATCAAGGTTGAACTCTTCTCTTTTTGGCGAAGGCCCTTGGACTTAAAGGGTGTTATTTCAAACTTATCGAAATAGTAAGTCATGATCGTTAGATCGAGGTCGAACTCTTCTCTTTTTGGTGAAGGACCTCGGCCTTAAAGGGTGTAATTTCGAACTTATCGCAATAGTAACCCATCGTCGTTCGATCGAGGTCAAACTCTTCTTTTGTTGGTGAAGGCCATTGTCCTTAAAATTTGTTATTTCGAACTTATCGATATAGTGACCCGTCATCATTCGATCGAGGTCGAACTCTTCTATTTTTGGCGAAGGCCGTTGCCCTTAAAGAGTGTTATTTCAAACTCATCGAAATAGTAACCCGTCATCGTTTGATCATGGTCGAAATCTTATCTTGTTAGCGAAGGCCCTTGGCCTTAAAAGGTGTTATTTCGAACTTATCGAAATAGTAACTCGTTGTCGTTCGATCGAGGTCGAACTCTTCTCTTTTAGGCGAAGGCCCTTGGCATTAAAGGGTGTTATTTTGAACTTATGGAAATAGTAACCCATCGTCGTTCGATCGAGGTCGAACTCTTCTCTTGTTGGCGAAGGCTCTTGGCCTTAAAGGGTGTTATTTCGAACTTATCAAAATAGTAACATGTCGTCCTTCCATCGAGGTCGAACAATTCTCTTTTTAGCGAAGGACCTTGTCATTAAAGGGTGTTATTTCGAACTTAGCAAAATAGTAACCCGCCATCATTCGGTCGAGGTCCAACTCTTCTCTTTTTTCCGAAGGCCCTTGGCCTTAAAGGGTGCTATTTCAAACTTATCGAAATAGTAACCCATCGTCGTTTGATTGAAGTCGAACTCTTCTCTTTTTGGCGAAGGCCCTTGGCCTTAAAGGGTGTTATTTGGAACTTATCGAAATATTAAGGCGTCGTCATTCGATCGAGGTCGAATTCTTCTCCTTTTGGCGAAGGCCCTTGACCTTAAAAGGTGTTATTTCGAAGTTATTGAAATAGTAACCCATCGTCATTCGATCGAGGTCGAACTCTTCTCTTACTGGCAAAGGCCATTGGCCTTAAAGGTTGTTATTTCAAACTTATCAAAATAGTAACCCGTCGTCGTTCGATCGAGGTCGAACTCCTCTCTTTTTGGCGAAGGCCGTTGGCCTTCAAGGGTGTAATTTCGAACTTATTGAAATAGTAAACCGTCGTCGTTCGATCGAGGTCGAACTCTTCTCTATTTCGCAAAGTCCCTTGGCCTTAAAGGGTGTTATTTCGAACTTATCGAAATAGTAAACCGTCATCGTTCGATCGAGGTCGAACTCTTCTCTTGTTGGCGAAGGCCCTTGGCTTTAAAGGGTGTTATTTTGAACTTATCGAAATAGTAAACCATCGTCGTTCGATCGAGCTGGAATAGTTCTCTTGTTGGCTAAAGGCCTTGGCCTCAAAGGGTGTTATTTCGAACTTATTGAAATAGTAAACTGTTGTCGTTCGATCAAGGTCGAACTCTTCTCTTGTTGGTGAAGGACCTTGTCCTTAAATGGTGTTATTTCGAACTTATCGAAATAGTAACCCATCATCATTCGATCGAGATCGAACTCTTCTCTTTTTGGCGAAGGCCCTTAGCCTTAAAGGGTGTTATTTCGGACTTATCGAAATAGTAACCCTTCGTCGTTCGACCGAAGTCGATATCTTCTCTTTTGGCGAAGGCCCTTGGCCTTAAAGGGTGTTATTTTGAACTTATCGAAATATTAAGCCGTCGTCATTCGATCGAGGTCGAACTCTTCTCTTTTTGGCGAAGGCCCTTGTCCTCAAAGGGTGTTATTTCGAACTTATCCATATAGTAACTGGTCATCGTTCAATCGAGGTCGAACTCTTCTCTTTTAGACGAAGGCCCTTGGCATTAAAGGGTGTTATTCTGAACTTATCGAAATAGTAACCCATCATCGTTCGATCGAGGTCGAACTCTTCTCTTCTTGGCAAAGGCCCTTGGTCTTAAAGGTTGTTATTTCGAACTTGTCAAAATATTAACCCGTCATCATTCGATCGAGGTTGAACACTTCTCTTGTTGGCAAAGGCCCTTGGCTTTAAAGGGTGTTATTTCGAACTTATTGAAATAGTAACTCGTCGTCGTTCGATCGAGGTCGAACTCTTCTCTTTTGGTGAAGGCCCTTGGCATTAAAGGGCGTTATTTCAAACTAATCGAAATAGTAACCCGTCATCGTTCGATGGAGGTCGAACTCTTCTCTTGTTAGCGAAGGCCCTTGGCCTTAAATGGTAATATTTTGAACTTATCGAAATAGTAAACCACCGTCGTTCGATCAAGGTCGAACTCTTCTCTTGTTGGCGAAGGACCTTGGCTTTAAAGGGTGTTATTTCGAACTTATCGAAATAGTAACTGGTCATCGTTCGATCGAGGTCGAACTCTTCTCTTTTAGACGAAGGCCCTTGGCATTAAAGGGTGTTATTCTGAACTTATCGAAATAGTAACCCATCGTCGTTCGATCGAGGTCGAACTCTTCTCTTGTTGGCGAAGGCCCTTGGCCTTAAAGGTTGTTATTTCGAACTTATCAAAATAGTAACCCATCATCGTTCGATGGAGGTCGAACTCTTCTCTTCTTGGCGAAGGCCCTTGGCCTTAAAGGGTGTTATTTTGAACTTGTCAAAATATTAACCCGTCATCAATCGATCGAGGTCGAACACTTCTCTTGTTGGCGAAGGCCCTTGGCCTTAAAGGGTGTTATTTCGAACTTATCGAAATAGTAACTCTTCTTCATTCGATCGAGGTCGAACTCTTCGCTTTTTGGTGAAGGCCCTTGGCCTTAAAGGGTGTTATTTTGAACTTATCAAAATAGTAACTTGTCGTCGTTCGATCAAGGTCGAACTTTTCTCTTTTTGACGAAGGCACTTAGCCTTAAAGAGTGTTATTTTGAACTTAAAAAATAGTATCCTGTCGTCGTTCGATCAAGGTCGAACTCCTCTCCTATTGGCAAAGGCCCTTGGCCTTAAAGGGTATTATTTCGAACTTATCGAAATAGTAAACCGTCGTCGTTCGATCGAGGTCGAACTCTTCTCTTGTTGGCGAATGCCCTTGTCCTTAAAGGGTGTTATTCCGAACTTATTGAAATAATAACCCACTGTCGTTCGATCGAGGTCTTCTCCTGTTGGCGAAGGCCCTTGGCCTTAAAAGGTGTTATTTCTTACTTATCGAAATAGTAAGTCGTCATCGTTCGATCGAGGTCGAACTCTTCTATTGTTGGCGAAGGCTCTTGGTCTTAAAGTGTGTTATTTTGAACTTATCGAAATAGTAACCCGTCGTCGTTCGATCAAGGTTGAACTCTTCTCTTTTTGGCGAAGGCCCTTGGACTTAAAGGGTGTTATTTCAAACTTATCGAAATAGTAAGTCATGATCGTTCGATCGAGGTCGAACTCTTCTCTTTTTGGTGAAGGACCTCGGCCTTAAAGGGTGTAATTTCGAACTTATCGCAATAGTAACCCATCGTCGTTCGATCGAGGTCAAACTCTTCTTTTGTTGGTGAAGGCCATTGTCCTTATAATTTGTTATTTCGAACTTATCGATATAGTGACCCGTCATCATTCGATCGAGGTCGAACTCTTCTATTTTTGGCGAAGGCCGTTGGCCTTAAAGAGTGTTATTTCAAACTCATCGAAATAGTAACCCATCATCGTTTGATCATGGTCGAAATCTTATCTTGTTAGCGAAGGCCCTTGGCCTTAAAAGGTGTTATTTCGAACTTATCGAAATAGTAACTCGTTGTCGTTCGATCGAGGTCGAACTCTTCTCTTTTAGGCGAAGGCCCTTGGCATTAAAGGGTGTTATTTTGAACTTATCGAAATAGTAACCCATCGTCGTTCGATCGAGGTCGAACTCTTCTCTTGTTGGCGAAGGCTCTTGGCCTTAAAGGGTGTTATTTCGAACTTATCAAAATAGTAACATGTCGTCCTTCCATCGAGGTCGAACAATTCTCTTTTTAGCGAAGGACCTTGTCATGAAAGGGTGTTATTTCGAACTTAGCAAAATAGTAACCCGCCATCATTCGGTCGAGGTCCAACTCTTCTCTTTTTTCCGAAGGCCCTTGGCCTTAAAGGGTGCTATTTCAAACTTATCGAAATAGTAACCCATCGTCGTTTGATTGAAGTCGAACTCTTCTCTTTTTGGCGAAGGCCCTTGGCCTTAAAGGGTTTTATTTGGAACTTATCGAAATATTAAGCCGTCGTCATTCGATCGAGGTCGAATTCTTCTCCTTTTGGCGAAGGCCCTTGACCTTAAAAGGTGTTATTTCGAAGTTATTGAAATAGTAACCCATCATCATTCGATCGAGGTCGAACTCTTCTCTTACTGGCAAAGGCCATTGGCCTTAAAGGTTGTTATTTCAAACTTATCAAAATAGTAACCCGTCGTCGTTCGATCGAGGTCGAACTCCTCTCTTTTTGGCGAAGGCCCTTGGCCTTCAAGAGTGTTATTTCGAACTTATTGAAATAGTAACTCATCGTCGTTCGATCGAGGTCGAACTCTTCTCTATTTCGCAAAGTCCCTTGGCCTTAAAGGGTGTTATTTCGAACTTATAGAAATAGTAAACCATCATCGTTCGATCGAGGTCGAACTCTTCTCTTGTTGGCGAAGGCCCTTGGCTTTAAAGGGTGTTATTTTGAACTTATCGAAATAGTAAACCATCGTCGTTCGATCGAGCTCGAATACTTCTCTTGTTGGCGAAGGCCCTTGGCCTCAAAGGGTGTTATTTCGAACTTATTGAAATAGTAAACTGTTGTCGTTCGATCAAGGTCGAACTCTTCTCTTGTTGGTGAAGGACCTTGTCCTTAAATGGTGTTATTTCGAACTTATCGAAATAGTAACCCATCATCATTCGATCGAGATCGAACTCTTCTCTTTTTGGCGAAGGCCCTTAGCCTTAAAGGGTGTTATTTTGGACTTATCGAAATAGTAACCCTTCGTCGTTCGACCGAAGTCGATATCTTCTCTTTTTGGCGAAGGCCCTTGGCCTTAAAGGGTGTTATTTCGAACTTATCGAAATATTAAGCCGTCGTCATTCGATCGAGGTCGAACTCTTCTCTCTTTGGCGAAGGCCCTTGTCCTTAAAGGGTGTTATTTCGAACTTATCGATATAGTAACTGGTCATCGTTCGATCGAGGTCGAACTCTTCTCTTTTAGACGAAGGCCCTTGGCATTAAAGGGTGTTATTCTGAACTTATCGAAATAGTAACCCATCGTCGTTCGATTGAGGTCGAACTCTTCTCTTCTTGGCAAAGGCCCTTGGTCTTAAAGGTTGTTATTTCGAACTTGTCAAAATATTAACCCGTCATCGTTCGATCGAGGTTGAACACTTCTCTTGTTGGCAAAGGCCCTTGGCTTTAAAGGGTGTTATTTCGAACTTATCGAAATAGTAACTCGTCGTCGTTCGATCGAGGTCGAACTCTTCTCTTTTTGGTGAAGGCCCTTGGCATTAAAGGGCGTTATTTCAAACTAATCGAAATAGTAACCCGTCATCGTTCGATGGAGGTCGAACTCTTCTCTTGTTAGCGAAGGCCCTTGGCCTTAAATGGTAATATTTTGAACTTATCGAAATAGTAAACCGCCGTCGTTCGATCAAGGTCGAACTCTTCTCTTGTTGGCGAAGGACCTTGGCTTTAAAGGGTGTTATTTCGAACTTATCGAAATAGTAACCCATCATCATTCAATCGAGATCGAACTCTTATCTTTTTGGCGAAGGCCCATTGCCTTAAAGGGTGTTATTTCGAATTTATCGAAATAGTAACCCATCATCGTTCGATCGAAATCGATATCTTCTCTTTTTGGCGAAGGCCCTTGGCCTTAAAGGGTGTTATTTCGAAATTATTGAAATAGTAACCTGTCATTGTTTGATCGAGGTCGAATTCCTCTCCTTTTGGCGAAGGCCCTTGGGCTTAAAGGGTGTTATTTCGAACTTATCGAACTAGTAAATCGTCGTCGTTCAATCGAGGTCGAACTCTTCTATTTTTGGCGAAGGCCCTTGGCCTTAAAGGGTGTTATTTCGAACTTATCGAAATAGTAACCCATCGTCGTTCGATCGAGGTCGAACTCTTCTCTTGTTGGCGAAGGCCCTTGGTCTTAAAGGGTGTTATTTCAAACTTATCGAAATAGTAAACCGTCATCGTTCGATCGAGGTCGAACTCTTCTCTTGTTGGCGAAGGCCCTTGGCTTTAAAGGGTGTTATTTTGAACTTATCGAAATTGTAAACCATCGTCGTTCGTTCAAGTTCGAATTCTTCTCTTGTTGGGGAAAGACCTTGTCCTTAAAGGGTATTATTTTGAACTTATCAAAATAGTAACCCATCATCATTCGATTGAGATCGAACTCTTCTCTTTTTGGCGAAGGCCATTGGCCTTAAAGGGTGTTATTTTGAATTTGCAAAAATATTAACCCGTCATCGTTCGATTGAGGTCGAACACTTCTCTTGTTGGCGAAGGAACTTGGCCTTAAAGGGTTTTATTTCAAACTCATCGAAATAGTAACTCGTCGTCGTTCGATCGAGGTCGAACTCTTCTCTTTTTGGTGAAGGCCCTTGGCCTTAAAGGATGTTATTTCGAAATTATTGAAATAGTAACCTGTCATTGTTTGATCGAGGTCGAATTCCTCTCCTTTTGGCGAAGGCCCTTGGGCTTAAAGGGTGTTATTTCAAACTTATCGAAATAGTAAATCGTCGTCGTTCAATCGAGGTCGAACTCTTCTATTTTTGGCGAAGGCCCTTGGCCTTAAAGGGTGTTATTTCGAACTTATCGAAATAGTAACCCATCGTCGTTCGATAGAGGTCGAACTCTTCTCTTGTTGGCGAAGGCCCTTGGTCTTAAAGGGTGTTATTTCAAACTTATCAAAATAGTGACCCGTCGTCGTTCGATCGAGGTCGAACTCTTCACTTGTTGGCGAAGGCCCTTGGCCTTAAA